>NC_136271.1:129305239-129424239 GCF_964187855.1 Myxine glutinosa | reverse complement strand
AAAAGTGGTGTTTCCTGCACCAACACAAGTGCGAAAAGTGGTTTCCTGCCACACAGGAAAAGTGGCACCAGCGCAACACGAACACAAGTGCGAAAGTGGTTTTTCAACACCAAACACAAGTGTGAAAAGTGGTTTTTCCACACTAACACAAGTGTGAAAAGTGGTTTTTCCACACTAATACAAGTGCAAAAGTGGTTTTTCAACACTATCACAAGTGCAAAAAGTGTTTTTCCACACTAATACAAGTGCAAAAGTGGTTTCCTGCACCAACACAAGTGCGAAAAGTGGTTTTTCAACACTATCACAAGTGCAAAAAGTGTTTTTTCAACACTAGCACAAGTGTGGAAAGTGGTTTCGCAACACAGGCACAAGTGTAGAACGTGTTTTCCAACATGATTGCAAGTGTGGAAAGTGGTTTTGCAACAATAGCTCAAGTGCGGAGAGTGGTTTTCAACACCAGCACAAGTACGAAAAGTGCTTTTGCAACACTAACACAAGTGGGACAAGTGGTTTTGCTACACTAACATAAGTGCAAAAAGTGGTTTTGAACACTAACAGGAGCTCGAAAAGTGGTTTTCAACACTAGTCGAAGTGCAAGAAGTGGTTTTCAACGCCACCACAAGTGCAGAAGGTGGTTTTGCAATCCGAGCACATGTGTGTAAAGTGGTTTTAAATGCCAGCACAAGTGTGGAAAGTGCTTTTGCAACACTAACTCAAGTGCAAAAAGTGGTTTTCATTGCCAGCACAAGTGCGAAAAGTGGTTTTTGCAACAAAATCACAAGTGCGAAAAGTCGTTTTGCAACACTAACACAAGTGTAGAAAGTGGTTTTCAACACGAGCACAAGTGCGATATGTGGTTTTGCAACACCAAGACAAATTCCAATTGTGGTTTTCAACACCAGCGCAAGTGCGAAAAGTGGATTTGCACCAGCGCAAGTGCGAAAGTGGTTTTCAACAACAGCGCAAGTGCGAAAAGTGGATTTGCAACACGAACACAAGTGCAAAAAGTGGTGTTGCAACACCAACACAAGTGTGAAAGTGGTTTTGCAACACTAACACAAGTGCAAAACTGGTTTTGCAACACGAACACAAGTGCGATAAGTAGTTTTCAATGCCAGTACGAGTGCGGAAAGTGGTTTTTGAAACAATAACACAAGTGCAAAAAGTGGTTTTGCAACACTAACACAAGTGTGATAAGTGGTTTTACAACACAAGCACGAGTGAGAAAAGTGGTTTTGCAATACTAAAACAAATGCAAAAAGTGGTTTTCAACACTAGCACGAGTACTGAATGTGGTTTTCATCGGCAGCAGAAGTGTGGAAATTGGTTTTTGCAACACTAATACAAATGCGAATAATGGTTTACAACACAAGCACGAGTGCGGAAAGTGGTTTGCAACACTAACACAAATGTGGAAAGTGGTTTTCAACATGAGCACAAGTGCGATACGTGGTTTTGCAACACCAACCCAATTGCGGAAAGTGGTTTAAAATGCCAGCATAAGTGTGGAAATTGGTTTTTGCAACACCAACACAAATGCGAATAATGGTTTACAACATCAGCAAGAGTGTGGAAAGTGGTTTTCAACCCCAGCACAAGTCCGACAACTGGTTTTGCAACACGAACCCAATTGCGAAAAGTGGTTTTCAACATGAGCATGAGTGTGGAAAGTGGTTTTCAATGCCAGCACAAGTGTGGAACTTGGTTTTGCAACACAAAGACAAATGCGAATTGTGGTTTTCAACACGGGCGCAAGTGCGAAAAGTGGTTTTCAACATGAGCACATGTGTGTAAAGTGGCTTTCAATGCCAGCACAAGTATGGAAAGTGGTTTTGCAACACTAACACAAGTGCAAAAAGTGGTTTTCAACGCCAATACGAGTGCGGAAAGTGTTTTTTGCAACAACAACACAAGTGTGAAAAGTGGTTTTGCAACACTAACACAAGTGTGATAAGTGGTTTTGCAACACAAGCACGGGTGAGAAAAGTGGTGTTTGCAACACTAACGCAAGTGTGATAAGTGGTTTTCAACACCAGCACAGGTGCGGAAAGTGGTTTTGCAATACTAAAACAAATGCGAAAAGTGGTTTTCAACACGAGCATGAGTGCTGAAAGTGGTTTTCTACGGCAGCAGAAGTGTGGAAATTGGTTTTTGCAACACTAACACAAATGCGAATAATGGTTTACAACACGAGCACAAGTGCGGAAAGTGGTTTGCAACACTAACACAAGTGCGAAGAGTGGTTTTCAACGCCAGCACTAATGCGAAAAGTGGTTTTGCAACACTAACACAAGTGAGTTAAATGGTTTTGCAACACTAACACAAGTTCAAAACGTGGTTTTGAACACTAAGAGGGGCGGGAAAGGTGGTTTTCAACACCAGCAGAAGGGCAAAACGTTGTTTTCAACGCCAGCAAAAGTGCAGAAAGTGGTTTGCAATCATAGCACATGTGTGAAAAGTGGTTTTCAATGCCAGCACAAGTGTGGAAAGTGGTTTTTGCAACACTAACACAAATGCGAATAATGGTTTACAACACGAGCACAAGTGCGGAAAGTGGTTTGCAACACTAACACAAGTGCGAAGAGTGGTTTTCAACGCCAGCACTAATGCGAAAAGTGGTTTTGAAACACTAACACAAGTGAATTAAATGGTTTTGCAACACAACTGCAAAACGTGGTTTTGAACACTAAGAGTAGCGGGAAATGTGGTTTTCAACACCAGCAGAAGGGCAAAACGTTGTTTTCAACGCCAGCAAAAGTGCAGAAAGTGGTTTGCAATCATAGCACATGTGTGAAAAGTGGTTTTCAATGCCAGCACAAGTGTGGAAAGTGGTTTTACAACACTAACACTAACGCAAAAATTAGTTTTCAACGTCAGCACAGTGTGGAAAGTTGTTTTCAACACGAATGCAAGTTTGGAAAGTGGTTTTGCAACACTAGCTCAAGTGCGGAGAGTGGTTTTCAACGCCAGCACAAGTGCGAAAAGTGCTTTTGCAACAATAACACAGGTGAGACAAGTGGTTTTGCAACACTAACACAAGTGCAAAAAGTGGTTTTGAACACTAACAGGAGCGCGAAAAGTGGTTTTCAACACTAGCTAAAGTGCAAGAAGTGGTTTTCGACGCCAGCGCAAGTGCAGAAAGTGGTTTAGCAATACGAGCACATGTGTGTAAAGTGGTTTTCAATGCCAGCACAAGTGTGGAAAGTGGTTTTGCAACACTAACACAAGTGTGGAAAGTGGTTTTCAACACGAGCACAGGTGCAATAAGTGGTTTTGCAACACCAAGATAAATCCCAATTGTGGTTTTCAACACTAGCGCAAGTGCGAAAAGTGGATTTGCAACACTAACACAAGTGCGAAAAGTGGTTTTGCAACAATAACACAAGGGCGAAAGTTGTTTTGCATCATTAACACAGGTGCGAAAGTGGTGTTGCAACACGAACCCAAGTGCGATAAGTGGTTTTCAACGCCAGTATGAGTGCGGCAAGTGGTTTTTGCAACAATAACACAAGTGCAAAAAGTGGTTTTGCAACACGAACACAAGTGTGATGAGTGGTTTTGGAACACAAGCACGAGTAAGAAAAGTGGTTTGAAACACTAACACAAGTGTGATAAGTGGTTTGCAACACCAGCACGGGCACAGGAAGTGGTTATGCAACACTAAAACAAATGCGAAAAGTGGTTTTCAACACTAGCACGAGTGCTGAAAGTGCTTTTCAATGGCAGCAGAAGTGTGGAAATTGGTTTTTGCAACACTAATACAAATGCGAATAATGGTTTACAACACAAGCACGAGTGCATACAGTGGTCTGCAACACTAACACAAGTGTGGTAAGTGGTTTTCAACACGAGCACAAGTGCGATAAGTGGTTTTGCATCACCAACCCAAATGCGGAAAGTGGTTTTCAATGCCAGCATAAGTGTGGAAATTGGTTTTTGCAACACCAACACAAATGGAATAATGGCGAACAACACCAGCACGAGTGCGGAAAGTGGTTTGCAACACGAACACAAGTGTGGAAAGTGGTTTTCAACACGAGCACAAGTGCGATAACTGGTTTTGCAACACGAACCCGATTGCGAAAAGTGGTTTTCAATGCAAGCACAAGTGTGGAAATTGGTTTTCCAACAATAACACAAGTGTGGAAAGTGCTTTTGCAACAATAACCCAATTGCGAAAAGTGGTTTTCGACATGAGCACGAGTGTGGAAAGTGGTTTTCAATGCCAGAACAAGTGTGGAAATTGGTTTTGCAACACTAAGACAAATGCGAATTGTGGTTTTCAACACGGGCGCAAGTGCAAAAAGTGGTTTTACAACACCAACACAAGTGCGAAAAGTGGTTTTCAACATGAGCACATGTGTGTAAAGTGGTTTTCAATGCCAGCACAAGTATGGAAAGTGGTTTTGCAACACCAACACAAGTGTAAAAAGTGGTTTTCAACGCCAATACGAGTGCGGAAAGTGGTTTTTCAACACTAATACAAGTGTAAAAGTGGTTTCCTGCACCAACACAAGTGCGAAAAGTGGTTTTTCAACACTAACACAAGTGCGAAAAGTGGTTTTTCAACACTAACACAAGTGCGAAAAGTGGTTTTTCCACACGAACACAAGTGCGAAAAGTGGTGTTTCCTGCACCAACACAAGTGCGAAAAGTGGTTTCCTGCACCAACACAAGTGCGAAAGTGGTTTTTCAACACCAACACAAGTGCGAAAAGTGGTTTTTCCACACTAACACAAGTGCGAAAAGTGGTTTTTCAACACTAACACATGTGTGAAAAGTGGTTTTTCCACACTAATACAAGTGCAAAAGTGGTTTTTCAACACTATCACAAGTGCAAAAAGTGTTTTTTCCACACTAATACAAGTGCAAAAGTGGTTTCCTGCACCAACACAAGTGCGAAAAGTGGTTTTTCAACACTATCACAAGTGCAAAAAGTGTTTTTTCAACACTAGCACAAGTGTGGAAAGTGGTTTCGCAACACAGGCACAAGTGTAGAACGTGTTTTCCAACATGATTGCAAGTCTGGAAAGTGGTTTTGCAACAATAGCTCAAGTGCGGAGAGTGGTTTTCAACACCAGCACAAGTGCGAAAAGTGCTTTTGCAACACTAACACAAGTGAGACAAGTGGTTTTGCTACACTAACATAAGTGCAAAAAGTGGTTTTGAACACTAACAGGAGCTCGAAAAGTGGTTTTCAACACTAGTCGAAGTGCAAGAAGTGGTTTTCAACGCCACCACAAGTGCAGAAGGTGGTTTTGCAATCCGAGCACATGTGTGTAAAGTGGTTTTAAATGCCAGCACAAGTGTGGAAAGTGCTTTTGCAACACTAACTCAAGTGCAAAAAGTGGTTTTCATTGCCAGCACAAGTGCGAAAAGTGGTTTTTGCAACAAAATCACAAGTGCGAAAAGTCGTTTTGCAACACCAACACAAGTGTAGAAAGTGGTTTTCAACACGAGCACAAGTGCGATATGTGGTTTTGCAACACCAAGACAAATTCCAATTGTGGTTTTCAACACCAGCGCAAGTGCGAAAAGTGGATTTGCACCAGCGCAAGTGCGAAAGTGGTTTTCAACACCAGCGCAGGTGCGAAAAGTGGATTTGCAACACGAACACAAGTGCAAAAAGTGGTTTTGCAACACCAACACAAGTGTGAAAGTGGTTTTGCAACACTAACACAAGTGCAAAACTGGTTTTGCAACACGAACACAAGTGCGATAAGTAGTTTTCAATGCCAGTACGAGTGCGGAAAGTGGTTTTTGAAACAATAACACAAGTGCAAAAAGTGGTTTTGCAACACAAGCACGAGTGAGAAAAGTGGTTTTGCAACACTAACACAAGTGTGATAAGTGGTTGTCAACACCAGCACGGGCACGCAAAGTGGTTTTGCAATACTAAAACAAATGCAAAAAGTGGTTTTCAACACTAGCACGAGTGCTGAATGTGGTTTTCATCGGCAGCAGAAGTGTGGAAATTGGTTTTTGCAACACTAATACAAATGCGAATAATGGTTTACAACACAAGCACGAGTGCGGAAAGTGGTTTGCAACACTAACACAAATGTGGAAAGTGGTTTTCAACATGAGCGCAAGTGCGATACGTGGTTTTGCAACACCAACCCAATTGCGGAAAGTGGTTTAAAATGCCAGCATAAGTGTGGAAATTGGTTTTTGCAACACCAACACAAATGCGAATAATGGTTTACAACATCAGCACGAGTGTGGAAAGTGGTTTTCAACCCCAGCACAAGTCCGACAACTGGTTTTGCAACACGAACCCAATTGCGAAAAGTGGTTTTCAACATGAGCATGAGTGTGGAAAGTGGTTTTCAATGCCAGCACAAGTGTGGAACTTGGTTTTGCAACACTAAGACAAATGCGAATTGTGGTTTTCAACACGGGCGCAAGTGCGAAAAGTGGTTTTCAACATGAGCACATGTGTGTAAAGTGGCTTTCAATGCCAGCACAAGTATGGAAAGTGGTTTTGCAACACTAACACAAGTGCAAAAAGTGGTTTTCAACGCCAATACGAGTGCGGAAAGTGTTTTTTGCAACAATAACACAAGTGTGAAAAGTGGTTTTGCAACACTAACACAAGTGTGATAAGTGGTTTTGCAACACAAGCACGGGTGAGAAAAGTGGTTTTTGCAACACTAACGCAAGTGTGATAAGTGGTTTTCAACACCAGCACAGGTGCGGAAAGTGGTTTTGCAATACTAAAACAAATGCGAAAAGTGGTTTTCAACACGAGCATGAGTGCTGAAAGTGGTTTTCTACGGCAGCAGAAGTGTGGAAATTGGTTTTTGCAACACTAACACAAACGCGAATAATGGTTTACAACACGAGCACAAGTGCGGAAAGTGGTTTGCAACACTAACACAAGTGCGAAGAGTGGTTTTCAACGCCAGCACTAATGCGAAAAGTGGTTTTGCAACACTAACACAAGTGAGTTAAATGGTTTTGCAACACTAACACAAGTGCAAAACGTGGTTTTGAACACTAAGAGTAGCGGGAAATGTGGTTTTCAACACCAGCAGAAGGGCATAACGTTGTTTTCAACGCCAGCAAAAGTGCAGAAAGTGGTTTGCAATCATAGCACATGTGTGAAAAGTGGTTTTCAATGCCAGCACAAGTGTGGAAAGTGGTTTTACAACACTAACACTAACGCAAAAATTAGTTTTCAACGTCAGCACAGTGTGGAAAGTTGTTTTCAACACGAATGCAAGTTTGGAAAGTGGTTTTGCAACACTAGCTCAAGTGCGGAGAGTGGTTTTCAACGCCAGCACAAGTGCGAAAAGTGCTTTTGCAACACTAACACAGGTGAGACAAGTGGTTTTGCAACACTAACACAAGTGCAAAAAGTGGTTTTGAACACTAACAGGAGCGCGAAAAGTGGTTTTCAACACTAGCTAAAGTGCAAGAAGTGGTTTTCATTGCCAGCACAAGTGCGAAAAGTGGTTTTTGCAACAAAATCACAAGTGCGAAAAGTCGTTTTGCAACACTAACACAAGTGTAGAAAGTGGTTTTCAACACGAGCACAAGTGCGATATGTGGTTTTGCAACACCAAGACAAATTCCAATTGTGGTTTTCAACACCAGCGCAAGTGCGAAAAGTGGATTTGCACCAGCGCAAGTGCGAAAGTGGTTTTCAACACCAGCGCAGGTGCGAAAAGTGGATTTGCAACACGAACACAAGTGCAAAAAGTGGTTTTGCAACACCAACACAAGTGTGAAAGTGGTTTTGCAACACTAACACAAGTGCAAAACTGGTTTTGCAACACGAACACAAGTGCGATAAGTAGTTTTCAATGCCAGTACGAGTGCGGAAAGTGGTTTTTGAAACAATAACACAAGTGCAAAAAGTGGTTTTGCAACACAAGCACGAGTGAGAAAAGTGGTTTTGCAACACTAACACAAGTGTGATAAGTGGTTGTCAACACCAGCACGGGCACGCAATGTGGTTTTGCAATACTAAAACAAATGCAAAAAGTGGTTTTCAACACTAGCACGAGTGCTGAATGTGGTTTTCATCGGCAGCAGAAGTGTGGAAATTGGTTTTTGCAACACTAATACAAATGCGAATAATGGTTTACAACACAAGCACGAGTGCGGAAAGTGGTTTTCAACATGAGCACAAGTGCGATACGTGGTTTTGCAACACCAACCCAATTGCGGAAAGTGGTTTAAAATGCCAGCATAAGTGTGGAAATTGGTTTTTGCAACACCAACACAAATGCGAATAATGGTTTACAACATCAGCACGAGTGTGGAAAGTGGTTTTCAACCCCAGCACAAGTCCGACAACTGGTTTTGCAACACGAACCCAATTGCGAAAAGTGGTTTTCAACATGAGCATGAGTGTGGAAAGTGGTTTTCAATGCCAGCACAAGTGTGGAACTTGGTTTTGCAACACTAAGACAAATGCGAATTGTGGTTTTCAACACGGGCGCAAGTGCGAAAAGTGGTTTTCAACATGAGCACATGTGTGTAAAGTGGCTTTCAATGCCAGCACAAGTATGGAAAGTGGTTTTGCAACACTAACACAAGTGCAAAAAGTGGTTTTCAACGCCAATACGAGTGCGGAAAGTGTTTTTTGCAACAATAACACAAGTGTGAAAAGTGGTTTTGCAACACTAACACAAGTGTGATAAGTGGTTTTGCAACACAAGCACGGGTGAGAAAAGTGGTTTTTGCAACACTAACGCAAGTGTGATAAGTGGTTTTCAACACCAGCACAGGTGCGGAAAGTGGTTTTGCAATACTAAAACAAATGCGAAAAGTGGTTTTCAACACGAGCATGAGTGCTGAAAGTGGTTTTCTACGGCAGCAGAAGTGTGGAAATTGGTTTTTGCAACACTAACACAAACGCGAATAATGGTTTACAACACGAGCACAAGTGCGGAAAGTGGTTTGCAACACTAACACAAGTGCGAAGAGTGGTTTTCAACGCCAGCACTAATGCGAAAAGTGGTTTTGCAACACTAACACAAGTGAGTTAAATGGTTTTGCAACACTAACACAAGTGCAAAACGTGGTTTTGAACACTAAGAGTAGCGGGAAATGTGGTTTTCAACACCAGCAGAAGGGCATAACGTTGTTTTCAACGCCAGCAAAAGTGCAGAAAGTGGTTTGCAATCATAGCACATGTGTGAAAAGTGGTTTTCAATGCCAGCACAAGTGTGGAAAGTGGTTTTACAACACTAACACTAACGCAAAAATTAGTTTTCAACGTCAGCACAGTGTGGAAAGTTGTTTTCAACACGAATGCAAGTTTGGAAAGTGGTTTTGCAACACTAGCTCAAGTGCGGAGAGTGGTTTTCAACGCCAGCACAAGTGCGAAAAGTGCTTTTGCAACACTAACACAGGTGAGACAAGTGGTTTTGCAACACTAACACAAGTGCAAAAAGTGGTTTTGAACACTAACAGCAGCGCGAAAAGTGGTTTTCAACACTAGCTAAAGTGCAAGAAGTGGTTTTCATTGCCAGCACAAGTGCGAAAAGTGGTTTTTGCAACAAAATCACAAGTGCGAAAAGTCGTTTTGCAACACTAACACAAGTGTAGAAAGTGGTTTTCAACACGAGCACAAGTGCGATATGTGGTTTTGCAACACCAAGACAAATTCCAATTGTGGTTTTCAACACCAGCGCAAGTGCGAAAAGTGGATTTGCACCAGCGCAAGTGCGAAAGTGGTTTTCAACACCAGCGCAGGTGCGAAAAGTGGATTTGCAACACGAACACAAGTGCAAAAAGTGGTTTTGCAACACCAACACAAGTGTGAAAGTGGTTTTGCAACACTAACACAAGTGCAAAACTGGTTTTGCAACACGAACACAAGTGCGATAAGTAGTTTTCAATGCCAGTACGAGTGCGGAAAGTGGTTTTTGAAACAATAACACAAGTGCAAAAAGTGGTTTTGCAACACAAGCACGAGTGAGAAAAGTGGTTTTGCAACACTAACACAAGTGTGATAAGTGGTTGTCAACACCAGCACGGGCACGCAAAGTGGTTTTGCAATACTAAAACAAATGCAAAAAGTGGTTTTCAACACTAGCACGAGTGCTGAATGTGGTTTTCATCGGCAGCAGAAGTGTGGAAATTGGTTTTTGCAACACTAATACAAATGCGAATAATGGTTTACAACACAAGCACGAGTGCGGAAAGTGGTTTGCAACACTAACACAAATGTGGAAAGTGGTTTTCAACATGAGCACAAGTGCGATACGTGGTTTTGCAACACCAACCCAATTGCGGAAAGTGGTTTAAAATGCCAGCATAAGTGTGGAAATTGGTTTTTGCAACACCAACACAAATGCGAATAATGGTTTACAACATCAGCACGAGTGTGGAAAGTGGTTTTCAACCCCAGCACAAGTCCGACAACTGGTTTTGCAACACGAACCCAATTGCGAAAAGTGGTTTTCAACATGAGCATGAGTGTGGAAAGTGGTTTTCAATGCCAGCACAAGTGTGGAACTTGGTTTTGCAACACTAAGACAAATGCGAATTGTGGTTTTCAACACGGGCGCAAGTGCGAAAAGTGGTTTTCAACATGAGCACATGTGTGTAAAGTGGCTTTCAATGCCAGCACAAGTATGGAAAGTGGTTTTGCAACACTAACACAAGTGCAAAAAGTGGTTTTCAACGCCAATACGAGTGCGGAAAGTGTTTTTTGCAACAATAACACAAGTGTGAAAAGTGGTTTTGCAACACTAACACAAGTGTGATAAGTGGTTTTGCAACACAAGCACGGGTGAGAAAAGTGGTTTTTGCAACACTAACGCAAGTGTGATAAGTGGTTTTCAACACCAGCACAGGTGCGGAAAGTGGTTTTGCAATACTAAAACAAATGCGAAAAGTGGTTTTCAACACGAGCATGAGTGCTGAAAGTGGTTTTCTACGGCAGCAGAAGTGTGGAAATTGGTTTTTGCAACACTAACACAAACGCGAATAATGGTTTACAACACGAGCACAAGTGCGGAAAGTGGTTTGCAACACTAACACAAGTGCGAAGAGTGGTTTTCAACGCCAGCACTAATGCGAAAAGTGGTTTTGCAACACTAACACAAGTGCGAAAAGTGGTTTCCTTCACTAACACAAGTGCGAAAAGTGGTTTTTCAACACTAACACAAGTGCGAAAAGTTGTTTTTCAACATTAACACAAGTGCGAAAAGTGGTTTTTCCACACTAATACAAGTGCAAAAGTGGTTTCCTGCACCAACACAAGTGCAAAAAGTGGTTTTTCAACACTAACACAAGTGCGAAAAGTGGTTTTTCAACACTAACACAAGTGCGAAAAGTGATTTTTCAACACTAACACAAGTGCAAAAAGTGTTTTTTCCACACTAATACAAGTGCAAAAGTGGTTTCCTGCACCAACACAAGTGCAAAAAGTGTTTTTTCCACACTAATACAAGTGCAAAAGTGGTTTCCTGCACCAACACAAGTGCGAAAAGTGGTTTTTCAACACTAACACAAGTGCAAAAAGTGTTTTTTCCACACTAATACAAGTGCAAAAGTGGTTTCCTGCACCAACACAAGTGCGAAAAGTGGTTTTTCAACACTAACACAAGTGCAAAAAGTGGTTTTTCAACACTAACACAAGTGCGAAAAGTGGTTTTTCAACACTATCCCAAGTGCAAAAAGTGGTTTTTCCACACTAATAGAAGTGCAAAGGTGGTTTCCTGCACCAACACAAGTGCGAAAAGTGGTTTTTCAACACTAACACACGTGCGAAAAGTGGTTTTTCAACACTATCACAAGTGCAAAAAGTGTTTTTTCCACACTAATACAAGTGCAAAAGTGGTTTCCTGCACCAACACAAGTGCGAAAAGTGGTTTTTCAACACTAACACAAGTGCGAAAAGTGGTTTTTCAACACTAACACAAGTGCAAAAAGTGGTTTTTCAACACTAACACAAGTGCGAAAAGTGGTTTTTCAACACTAACACAAGTGCGAAAAGTGATTTTTCAACACTAACACAAGTGCAAAAAGTGTTTTTTCCACACTAATACAAGTGCAAAAGTGGTTTCCTGCACCAACACAAGTGCGAAAAGTGGTTTTTCAACACTATCACAAGTGCAAAAAGTGTTTTTTCCACACTAATACAAGTGCAAAAGTGGTTTCCTGCACCAACACAAGTGCGAAAAGTGGTTTTTCAACACGAACACAAGTGCGAAAAGTGGTTTTTCAACACTATCACAAGTGCAAAAAGTGTTTTTTCCACACTAATACAAGTGCAAAAGTGGTTTCCTGCACCAACACAAGTGCGAAAAGTGGTTTTTCAACACTAACACAAGTGCGAAAAGTGGTTTTTCAACACTAACACAACTTCCGAAAAGTGGTTTTTCAACACTAACACAAGTGCGAAAAGTGGTTTTTCCACACTAATACAAGTGCAAAAGTGGTTTCCTGCACCAACACAAGTGCAAAAAGTGGTTTTTCAACACTAACACAAGTGCGAAAAGTGGTTTTTCAACACTATCACAAGTGCAAAAAGTGTTTTTTCCACACTAATACAAGTGCAAAAGTGGTTTCCTGCACCAACACAAGTGCGAAAAGTGGTTTTTCAACACCAACACAAGTGCGAAAAGTGGTTTTTCAACACCAACACAAGTGCGAAAAGTGGTTTTTCAACACTATCACAAGTGCAAAAAGTGTTTTTTCCACACTAATACAAGTGCAAAAGTGGTTTCCTGCACCAACACAAGTGCGAAAAGTGGTTTTTCAACACTAACACAAGTGCGAAAAGTGGTTTTTCAACACTAACACAAGTGCGAAAAGTGGTTTTTCCACACTAATACAAGTGCAAAAGTGGTTTCCTGCACCAACACAAGTGCGAAAAGTGGTTTTTCAACACTAACACAAGTGCGAAAAGTGGTTTTTCAACACTAACACAAGTGCAAAAAGTGGTTTTTCCACACTAATAGAAGTGCAAAGGTGGTTTCCTGCACCAACACAAGTGCGAAAACTGGTTTTTCAACACTAACACAAGTGCGAAAAGTGGTTTTTCAACACTACCACAAGTGCGAAAAGTGGTTTTTCAACACTACCACAAGTGCGAAAAGTGGTTTTTCAACACTAACACAAGTGCGAAAAGTGGTTTTTCCACACTAATTCAAGTGCAAAAGTGGTTTCCTGCACCAACACAAGTGCGAAAAGTGGTTTTTCAACACTAACACAAGTGCGAAATGTGGTTTTTCAACACTATCACATGTGCTAAAAGTGTTTTTTCCACACTAATACAAGTGCAAAAGTAGTTTCCTGCACCAACACAAGTGCGAAATGTGGTTTTTCAACACTAACACAAGTGCGAAAAGTGGTTTTTCAACACTATCACAAGTGCAAAAAGTGTTTTTTCCACACTAATACAAGTGCAAAAGTGGTTTCCTGCACCAACACAAGTGCGAAAAGTGGTTTATCAACACTAACACAAGTGCGAAAAGTGGTTTTTCAACACTAACACAAGTGCGAAAAGTGGTTTTTCAACACTAACACAAGTGCGAAAAGTGGTTTTTCAACACTAACACAAGTGCAAAAAGTGTTTTTTCCACACTAATACAAGTGCAAAAGTGGTTTCCTGCACCAACACAAGTGCAAAAAGTGTTTTTTCCACACTAATACAAGTGCAAAAGTGGTTTCCTGCACCAACACAAGTGCGAAAAGTGGTTTTTCAACACTATCACAAGTGCAAAAAGTGTTTTTTCCACACTAATACAAGTGCAAAGGTGGTTTCCTGCACCAACACAAGTGCGAAAAGTGGTTTTTCAACACTAACACAAGTGCGAAAAGTGGTTTTTCAACACTATCACAAGTGCAAAAAGTGTTTTTTCCACACTAATACAAGTGCAAAAGTGGTTTCCTGCACCAACACAAGTGCGAAAAGTGGTTTTTCAACACTAACACAAGTGCAAAAAGTGGTTTTTCAACACTAACACAAGTGTGAAAAGTGGTTTTTCAACACTATCACAAGTGCAAAAAGTGTTTTTTCCACACTAATACAAGTGCAAAAGTGGTTTCCTGCACCAACACAAGTGCGAAAAGTGGTTTTTCAACACGAACACAAGTGCGAAAAGTAGTTTTTCAACACTAACACAAATGCGAAAAGTGGTTTTTCAACACTAACACAAGTGCGAAAATTGTTTTTTGCACACTAATACAAGTGCAAAAGTGGTTGCCTGCTCCAACACAAGTGCGAAAAGTGGTTTTTCAACACTAACACAAATGTGAAAAGTGGTTTTTCAACACTATCACAAGTGCAAAAAGTGTTTTTTCCACACTAATAAAAGTGCAAAAGTGGTTTCCCGCACCAACACAAGTGCGAAAAGTGGTTTTTCAACACTAACACAAGTGCGAAAAGTGGTTTTTCAACACGAACACAAGTGCGAAAAGTGGTTTTTCCACACTAATACAAGTGCAAAAGTGGTTTCCTGCACCAACACAAGTGCGAAAAGTGGTTTTTCAACACTATCACAAGTGCAAAAAGTGTTTTTTCCACACTAATACAAGTGCAAAAGTGGTTTCCTGCACCAACACAAGTGCGAAAAGTGGTTTTTCAACACTAACACAAGTGCAAAAAGTGTTTTTTCCACACTAATACAAGTGCAAAAGTGGTTTCCTGCACCAACACAAGTGCGAAAAGTGGTTTTTCAACACTAACACAAGTGCGAAAAGTGGTTTTTCAACACTAACACAAGTGCGAAAAGTGGTTTTTCAACACTATCACAAGTGCAAAAAGTGGTTTTTCCACACTAATAGAAGTGCAAAGGTGGTTTCCTGCACCAACACAAGTGCGAAAAGTGGTTTTTCAACACTAACACACGTGCGAAAAGTGGATTTTCAACACTATCACAAGTGCAAAAAGTGGTTTTTCCACACTAATACAAGTGCAAAAGTGGTTTCCTGCACCAACACAAGTGCGAAAAGTGGTTTTTCAACACTAACACAAGTGCGAAAAGTGGTTTTTCAACACTAACACAAGTGCGAAAAGTGGTTTTTCAACACTAACACAAGTGCGAAAAGTGGTTTTTCAACACTAACACAAGTGCGAAAAGTGGTTTTTCAACACTAACACAAGTGCAAAAAGTGTTTTTTCCACACTAATACAAGTGCAAAAGTGGTTTACTGCACCAACACAAGTGCAAAAAGTGTTTTTCCACACTAATACAAGTGCAAAAGTGGTTTCCTGCACCAACACAAGTGCGAAAAGTGGTTTTTCAACACTATCACAAGTGCAAAAAGTGTTTTTTCCACACTAATACAAGTGCAAAAGTGGTTTCCTGCACCAACACAAGTGCGAAAAGTGTTTTTTCAACACTAACACAAGTGCGAAAAGTGGTTTTTCAACGCTAACACAAGTGCGAAAGGTGGTTTTTCAACACTAACACAAGTGCGAAAAGTGTTTTTGCCACACTAATGCAAGTGCAAAAGTGGTTTCCTGCACCAACACAAGTGCGAAAAGTGGTTTTTCAACACTAACACAAGTGCGAAAAGTGGTTTTTCAACACTATCACAAGTGCAAAAAGTGTTTTTTCCACACTAATACAAGTGCAAAAGTGGTTTCCTGCACCAACACAAGTGCGAAAAGTGGTTTTTCAACACTAACACAAGTGCAAAAAGTGTTTTTTCCACACTAATACAAGTGCAAAAGTGGTTTCCTGCACCAACACAAGTGCGAAAAGTGGTTTTTCAACACTAACACAAGTGCAAAAAGTGGTTTTTCAACACTAACACAAGTGCGAAAAGTGGTTTTTCAACACTATCACAAGTGCAAAAAGTGGTTTTTCCACACTAATAGAAGTGCAAAGGTGGTTTCCTGCACCAACACAAGTGCGAAAAGTGGTTTTTCAACACTAACACATGTGCGAAAAGTGGTTTTTCCACACTAATACAAGTGCAAAAGTGGTTTCCTGCACCAACACAAGTGCGAAATGTGGTTTTTCAACACTAACAAAAGTGCGAAAAGTGGTTTTTCAACACTAACACAAGTGCGAAAAGTGGTTTTTCAACACTAACACAAGTGCGAAAAGTGGTTTTTCAACACTAACACAAGTGCGAAAAGTGATTTTTCAACACTAACACAAGTGCAAAAAGTGTTTTTTCCACACTAATACAAGTGCAAAAGTGGTTTCCTGCACCAACACAAGTGCAAAAAGTGTTTTTTCCACACTAATACAAGTGCAAAAGTGGTTTCCTGCACCAACACAAGTGCAAAAAGTGGTTTTTCAACACTAACACAAGTGCAAAAAGTGTTTTTTCCACACTAATACAAGTGCAAAAGTGGTTTCCTGCACCAACACAAGTGCGAAAAGTGGTTTTTCAACACTAACACAAGTGCAAAAAGTGGTTTTTCAACACTAACACAAGTGCGAAAAGTGGTTTTTCAACACTATCACAAGTGCAAAAAGTGGTTTTTCCACACTAATAGAAGTGCAAAGGTGGTTTCCTGCACCAACACAAGTGCGAAAAGTGGTTTTTCAACACTAACACACGTGCGAAAAGTGGTTTTTCAACACTATCACAAGTGCAAAAAGTGTTTTTTCCACACTAATACAAGTGCAAAAGTGGTTTCCTGCACCAACACAAGTGCGAAAAGTGGTTTTTCAACACTAACACAAGTGCGAAAAGTGGTTTTTCAACACTAACACAAGTGCAAAAAGTGGTTTTTCAACACTAACACAAGTGCGAAAAGTGGTTTTTCAACACTAACACAAGTGCGAAAAGTGATTTTTCAACACTAACACAAGTGCAAAAAGTGTTTTTTCCACACTAATACAAGTGCAAAAGTGGTTTCCTGCACCAACACAAGTGTGAAAAGTAGTTTTTCAACACGAACACAAGTGCGAAAAGTGGTTTTTCAACATTATAACAAGTGCAAAAAGTGTTTTTTCCACACTAATACAAGTGCAAAAGTGGTTTCCTGCACCAACACAAGTGCGAAAAGTGGTTTTTCAACACTAGCACAAGTGCGAAAAGTGGTTTTTCAACACTAACACAAGTGCGAAAAGTGGTTTTTCAACACTATCACAAGTGCAAAAAGTGTTTTTTCCACACTAATACAAGTGCAAAAGTGGTTTCCTGCACCAACACAAGTGCGAAAAGTGGTTTTTCAACACTAACACAACTTCCGAAAAGTGGTTTTTCAACACTAACACAAGTGCGAAAAGTGGTTTTTCCACACTAATACAAGTGCAAAAGTGGTTTCCTGCACCAACACAAGTGCAAAAAGTGGTTTTTCAACACTAACACAAGTGCAAAAAGTGGTTTATCAACACTATCACAAGTGCAAAAAGTGTTTTTTCCACACTAATACAAGTGCAAAAGTGGTTTCCTGCACCAACACAAGTGCGAAAAGTGGTTTTTCAACACCAACACAAGTGCGAAAAGTGGTTTTTCAACACCAACACAAGTGCGAAAAGTGGTTTTTCAACACTATCACAAGTGCAAAAAGTGTTTTTTCCACACTAATACAAGTGCAAAAGTGGTTTCCTGCACCAACACAAGTGCGAAAAGTGGTTTTTCAACACTAACACAAGTGCGAAAAGTGGTTTTTCAACACTAACACAAGTGTGAAAAGTGGTTTTTCCACACTAATACAAGTGCAAAAGTGGTGTCCTGCACCAACACAAGTGCGAAAAGTGGTTTTTCAACCCTAACACAAGTGCGAAAAGTGGTTTTTCAACACTAACACAAGTGCGAAAAGTGGTTTTTCAACACTAACACAAGTGCGATAAGTGGTTTTTCCACACTAATATAAGTGCAAAAGTGGTTTCCTGCACCAACACAAGTGCGAAAGTGGTTTTTCAACACCAACACAAGTGCGAAAAGTGGTTTTTCCACACTAACACAAGTGCGAAAAGTGGTTTTTCAACACTATCACAAGTGCAAAAAGTGTTTATTCCACATTAATACAAGTGCAAAAAGTGGTTTTCCCACACTAATACAAGTGCAAAGTGGTTTCCTGCACCAACACAAGTGCGAAAAGTGGTTTTTCAACACTAACAGAAGTGCGAAAAGTGGTTTTTCAACACTAACACAAGTGCGAAAAGTGGTTTTTCAACACTATCACAAGTGCAAAAAGTGTTTTTTCCACACTAATACAAGTGCAAAAGTGGTTTCCTGCACCAACACAAGTGCGAAAAGTGGTTTTTCAACACTAACACAAGTGCGAAAAGTGGTTTTTCCACACTAATACAAGTGCAAAAGTGGTTTCCTGCACCAACACAAGTGCGAAAAGTGGTTTTTCAACACCAACACAAGTGCGAAAAGTGGTTTTTCAACACCAACACAAGTGCGAAAAGTGGTTTTTCAACACTATCACAAGTGCAAAAAGTGTTTTTTCCACACTAATACAAGTGCAAAAGTGGTTTCCTGCAAAAACACAAGTGCGAAAAGTGGTTTTTCAACACTAACACAAGTGCGAAAAGTGGTTTTTCAACACTAACACAAGTGCGAAAAGTGGTTTTTCCACACTAATACAAGTGCAAAAGTGGTTTTCTGCACCAACACAAGTGCGAAAAGTGGTTTTTCAACACTAACACAAGTGCGAAAAGTGGTTTTTCAACACTAACACAAGTGCGAAAAGTGGTTTTTCAACACTAACACAAGTGCGAAAAGTGGTTTTTCCACACTAATACAAGTGCAAAAGTGGTTTCCTGCACCAACACAAGTGCGAAAAGTGGTTTTTCAACACTAACACAAGTGCGAAAAGTGGTTTTTCAACACTAACACAAGTGCGAAAAGTGGTTTGTCCACACTAATACAAGTGCAAAAGTGGTTTCCTGCACCAACACAAGTGCGAAAAGTGATTTTTCAACACTAACACAAGTGCGAAAAGTGGTTTTTCAACACTAACACAAGTGCGAAAAGTGGTTTTTCCACACTAATACAAGTGCAAAAGTGGTTTCCTGCACCAACACAAGTGCGAAAAGTGGTTTTTCAACACTAACACAAGTGCGAAAAGTGGTTTTTCAACACTAACACAAGTGCGAAAAGTGGTTTGTCCACACTAATACAAGTGCAAAAGTGGTTTCCTGCACCAACACAAGTGCGAAAAGTGATTTTTCAACACTAACACAAGTGCGAAAAGTGGTTTTTCAACACTATCACAAGTGCAAAAAGTGGTTTTGCCACACTAATACAAGTGCAAAAGTGGTTTCCTGCACCAACACAAGTGCGAAAAGTGGTTTTTCAACACTAACACAAGTGCGAAAAGTGGTTTTTCAACACTATCACAAGTGCAAAAAGTGTTTTTTCCACACTAATACAAGTGCAAAAGTGGTTTCCTGCACCAACACAAGTGCGAAAAGTGGTTTTTCCACACTAATACAAGTGCAAAAGTGGTTTCCTGCACCAACACAAGTGCGAAAAGTGGTTTTTCAACACTATCACAAGTGCAAAAAGTGTTTTTTCCACACTAATACAAGTGCAAAAGTGGTTTCCTGCACCAACACAAGTGCGAAAAGTGGTTTTTCAACACTAACACAAGTGCGAAAAGTGGTTTTTCAACACTAACACAAGTGCGAAAAGTGGTTTTTCCACACTAATACAAGTGCAAAAGTGGTTTATCAACACTAACACAAGTGCGAAAAGTGGTTTTTCCACACTAATACAAGTGCAAAAGTGGTTTCCTGCACCAACACAAGTGCGAAAATTGGTTTTTCAACACCAACACAAGTGCGAAAAGTGGTTTTTCAACACTATCACAAGTGCAAAAAGTGGTTTTTCCACACTAATACAAGTGCAAAGTGGTTTCCTGTACCAACACAAGTGCGAAAAGTGGTTTTTCAACACTAACAGAAGTGCGAAAAGTGGTTTTTCAACACTAACACAAGTGCGAAAAGTGGTTTTTCAACACTATCACAAGTGCAAAAAGTGTTTTTTCCACACTAATACAAGTGCAAAAATGGTTTCCTGCACCAACACAAGTGCGAAAAGTGGTTTTTCAACACTAACACAAGTGCAAAAAGTGGTTTTTCAACACTATCACAAGTGCAAAAAGTGTTTTTCCCACACTAATACAAGTGCAAAAATGGTTTCCTGCACCAACACAAGTGCGAAAAGTGGTTTTTCAACACTAACACAAGTGCGAAAAGTGGTTTTTCCACACTAATACAAGTGCAAAAAGTGTTTTTTCCACACTAATACAAGTGCAAAAGTGGTTTCCTGCACCAACACAAGTGCGAAAAGTGGTTTTTCAACATCAACACAAGTGCGAAAAGTGGTTTTTCAACACTAACACAAGTGCGAAAAGTGGTTTTTCCACACTAATACAAGTGCAAAAGTGGTTTCCTGCACCAGCACAAGTGCGAAAAGTGGTTTTTCAACGCCAGCACAAGTGTGGAAATTGGTTTTGCAACACTAAGACAAATGCGAATTGTGGTTTTCAACACGGGCGCAAGTGCGAAAAGTGGTTTTACATCACCAACACAAGTGCGAAAAGTGGTTTTCAACATGAGCACATGTGTGTAAAGTGGTTTTCAATGCCAGCACAAGTATGGAAAGTTGTTTTGCAACACCAACACAAGTGCAAAAAGTGGTTTTCAACGCCAATACGAGTGCGGAAAGTGGTTTTGCAACACTAACACAAGTGTGATAAGTGGTTTTGCAACACAAGCACGGGTGAGAAAAGTGGTTTTTGCAACACTAACGCAAGTGTGATAAGTGGTTTTCAACACCAGCACAGGTGCGGAAAGTGGTTTTGCAATACTAAAACAAATGCGAAAAGTGGTTTTCAACACGAGCATGAGTGCTGAAAGTGGTTTTCTACGGCAGCAGAAGTGTGGAAATTGGTTTTTGCAACACTAACACAAACGCGAATAATGGTTTACAACACGAGCACAAGTGCGGAAAGTGGTTTGCAACACTAACACAAGTGCGAAGAGTGGTTTTCAACGCCAGCACTAATGCGAAAAGTGGTTTTGCAACACTAACACAAGTGAGTTAAATGGTTTTGCAACACTAACACAAGTGCAAAACGTGGTTTTGAACACTAAGAGTAGCGGGAAATGTGGTTTTCAACACCAGCAGAAGGGCATAACGTTGTTTTCAACGCCAGCAAAAGTGCAGAAAGTGGTTTGCAATCATAGCACATGTGTGAAAAGTGGTTTTCAATGCCAGCACAAGTGTGGAAAGTGGTTTTACAACACTAACACTAACGCAAAAATTAGTTTTCAACGTCAGCACAGTGTGGAAAGTTGTTTTCAACACGAATGCAAGTTTGGAAAGTGGTTTTGCAACACTAGCTCAAGTGCGGAGAGTGGTTTTCAACGCCAGCACAAGTGCGAAAAGTGCTTTTGCAACACTAACACAGGTGAGACAAGTGGTTTTGCAACACTAACACAAGTGCAAAAAGTGGTTTTGAACACTAACAGGAGCGCGAAAAGTGGTTTTCAACACTAGCTAAAGTGCAAGAAGTGGTTTTCGACGCCAGCGCAAGTGCGGAAAGTGGTTTAGCAATACGAGCACATGTGTGTAAAGTGGTTTTCAATGCCAGCACAAGTGTGGAAAGTGGTTTTGCAACACTAACACAAGTGTGGAAAGTGGTTTTCAACACGAGCACAGGTGCAATAAGTGGTTTTGCAACACCAAGATAAATCCCAATTGTGGTTTTCAACACTAGCGCAAGTGCGAAAAGTGGATTTGCAACACTAACACAAGTGCGAAAAGTGGTTTTGCAACAATAACACAAGGGCGAAAGTTGTTTTGCAACATTAACACAGGTGCGAAAGTGGTGTTGCAACACGAACCCAAGTGCGATAAGTGGTTTTCAACGCCAGTATGAGTGCGGCAAGTGGTTTTTGCAACAATAACACAAGTGCAAAAAGTGGTTTTGCAACACGAACACAAGTGTGATGAGTGGTTTTGGAACACAAGCACGAGTAAGAAAAGTGGTTTGAAACACTAACACAAGTGTGATAAGTGGTTTGCAACACCAGCACGGGCACAGGAAGTGGTTATGCAACACTAAAACAAATGCGAAAAGTGGTTTTCAACACTAGCACGAGTGCTGAAAGTGCTTTTCAATGGCAGCAGAAGTGTGGAAATTGGTTTTTGCAACACTAATACAAATGCGAATAATGGTTTACAACACAAGCACGAGTGCATGCAGTGGTCTGCAACACTAACACAAGTGTGGTAAGTGGTTTTCAACACGAGCACAAGTGCGATAAGTGGTTTTGCATCACCAACCCAAATGCGGAAAGTGGTTTTCAATGCCAGCATAAGTGTGGAAATTGGTTTTTGCAACACCAACACAAATGGAATAATGGCGAACAACACCAGCACGAGTGCGGAAAGTGGTTTGCAACACGAACACAAGTGTGGAAAGTGGTTTTCAACACGAGCACAAGTGCGATAACTGGTTTTGCAACACGAACCCGATTGCGAAAAGTGGTTTTCAATGCAAGCACAAGTGTGGAAATTGGTTTTCCAACAATAACACAAGTGTGGAAAGTGGTTTTGCAACAATAACCCAATTGCGAAAAGTGGTTTTCAACATGAGCACGAGTGTGGAAAGTGGTTTTCAATGCCAGAACAAGTGTGGAAATTGGTTTTGCAACACTAAGACAAATGCGAATTGTGGTTTTCAACATGAGCACATGTGTGTAAAGTGGTTTTCAATGCCAGCACAAGTATGGAAAGTGGTTTTGCAACACCAACACAAGTGCAAAAAGTGGTTTTCAACGCCAATACGAGTGCGGAAAGTGGTTTTTGCAACAATAACACAAGTGTGAAAAGTGGTTTTGCAACACTAACACAAGTGTGATAAGTGGTTTTGCAACACTAAGAGTAGCGGGAAATGTGGTTTTCAACACCAGCAGAAGGGCAAAACGTTGTTTTCAACGCCAGCAAAAGTGCAGAAAGTGGTTTGCAATCATAGCACATGTGTGAAAAGTGGTTTTCAATGCCAGCACAAGTGTGGAAAGTGGTTTAACAACACTAACACTAACGCAGAAATTAGTTTTCAACGTCAGCACAGTGTGGAAAGTTGTTTTCAACACGAATGCAAGTTTGGAAAGTGGTTTTGCAACACTAGCTCAAGTGCGGAGAGTGGTTTTCAACGCCAGCACAAGTGCGAAAAGTGCTTTTGCAACACTAACACAGGTGAGACAAGTGGTTTTGCAACACTAACACAAGTGCAAAAAGTGGTTTTGAACACTAACAGGAGCGCGAAAAGTGGTTTTCAACACTAGCTAAAGTGCAAGAAGTGGTTTTCGACGCCAGCGCAAGTGCGGAAAGTGGTTTAGCAATACGAGCACATGTGTGTAAAGTGGTTTTCAATGCCAGCACAAGTGTGGAAAGTGGTTTTGCAACACTAACACAAGTATGGAAAGTGGTTTTCAACACGAGCACAGGTGCAATAAGTGGTTTTGCAACACCAAGATAAATCCCAATTGTGGTTTTCAACACTAGTGCAAGTGCGAAAAGTGGATTTGCAACACTAACACAAGTGCGAAAAGTGGTTTTGCAACAATAACACAAGGGCGAAAGTTGTTTTGCAACATTAACACAGGTGCGAAAGTGGTGTTGCAACACGAACCCAAGTGCGATAAGTGGTTTTCAACGCCAGTATGAGTGCGGCAAGTGGTTTTTGCAACAATAACACAAGTGCAAAAAGTGGTTTTGCAACACAAGCACGAGTGAGAAAAGTGGTTTGAAACACTAACACAAGTGTGATATGTGGTTTGCAACACCAGCACGGGCACAGAAAGTGGTTGTGCAACACTAAAACAAATGCGAAAAGTGGTTTTCAACACTAGCCGAGTGCTGAAAGTGCTTTTCAATGGCAGCAGAAGTGTGGAAATTGGTTTTTGCAACACTAATACAAATGCGAACTAGAACGGGCACTCGGTAGAGCGCATACCTTCGCCGCAGCTACTGTTCTGTACTTGGCATGGGAGTGTAGGGAACAGAACAACAAAAATACGATTTTGACCTTTTCGTGACCTTGACCTTGACCTTTGACCCGATTGCTCCCAAAATCTAACCAAATGTGTCCCGTATAATAACCAATCATGCCACCAAATTTCATGCAATTCGGTTGAATACTTTTTGAGTTATGCGATTAACATACACACACACACACAGACATACAAATAAATACACAGCGATCAAAACATAACCTTCCGCTTTTGCGAAGGTAATAATGGTTTACAACACAAGCACGAGTGCATACAGTGGTTTGCAACACTAACACAAGTGTGGTAAGTGGTTTTCAACACGAGCACAAGTGCGATAAGTGGTTTTGCATCACCAACCCAAATGCGGGAAGTGGTTTTCAATGCCAGCATAAGTGTGGAAATTGGTTTTTGCAACACCAACACAAATGGAATAATGGCGAACAACACCAGCACGAGTGCGGAAAGTGGTTTGCAACACTAACACAAGTGTGGAAAGTGGTTTTCAACACGAGCACAAGTGCGATAACTGGGTTTGCAACACGAACCCGATTGCGAAAAGTGGTTTTCAATGCAAGCACAAGTGTGGAAAGTGGTTTTGCAACAATAACCCAATTGCAAAAAGTGGTTTTCAACATGAGCACGAGTGTGGAAAGTGGTTTTCAACGCCAGCACAAGTGTGGAAATTGGTTTTGCAACACTAAGACAAATGCGAATTGTGGTTTTCAACACGGGCGCAAGTGCGAAAAGTGGTTTTACAACACCAACACAAGTGCGAAAAGTGGTTTTCAACATGAGCACATGTGTGTAAAGTGGTTTTCAATGCCAGCACAAGTATGGAAAGTGGTTTTGCAACACCAACACAAGTGCAAAAAGTGGTTTTCAACGCCAATACGAGTGCGGAAAGTGGTTTTTGCAACAATAACACAAGTGCGAAAAGTGGTTTTGCAACACTAACACAAGTGTCGAAAGTGGTTTTCAACATGAGCACAAGTGCGATACGTGGTTTTGCAACACCAACCCAATTGCGGAAAGTCGTTTTCAATGCCAGCATAAGTGTGGAAATTGGTTTTTGCAACACCAACACAAATGCGAATAATGGTTTACAACATCAGCACGAGTGCGGAAAGTGGTTTGCAACACAAACACAAGTGTGGAAAGTGGTTTTTCAACCCGGGCACAAGTCCGACAACTGGTTTTGCAACACGAACCCAATTGCGAAAAGTGGTTTTCAACATGAGCACGAGTGTGGAAAGTGGTTTTCAATGCCAGCACAAGTGTGGAACTTGGTTTTGCAACACTAAGACAAATGCGAATTGTGGTTTTCAACACGGGCGCAAGTGCGAAAAGTGGTTTTACAACACTAACACAAGTGCGAAAAGTGGTTTTCAACATGAGCACATGTGTGTAAAGTGGTTTTCAATGCCAGCACAAGTATGGAAAGTGGTTTTGCAACACTAACACAAGTGCAAAAAGTGGTTTTCAATGCCAATACAAGTGCGGAAAGTGGTTTTTGCAACAATAACACAAGTGCGAAAAGTGGTTTTGCAACACTGACACAAGTGTGATAAGTGGTTTTGCAACACAAGCGCGGGTGAGAAAAGTGGTTTTTGCAACACTAACGCAAGTGTGATAAGTGGTTTTCAACACCAGCACAGGTGCGGAAAGTGGTTTTGCAATACTAAAACAAATGCGAAAAGTGGTTTTCAACACGAGCATGAGTGCTGAAAGTGGTTTTCTACGACAGCAGAAGTGTGGAAATTGTTTTTTGCAACAATAACACAAATGCGAATAATGGTTTACAACACGAGCACGAGTGCGGAAAGTGGTTTGCAACACTAACACAAGTGCGGAGAGTTGTTTTCAACGCCAGCACTAATGCGAAAAGTGGTTTTGAAACACTAACACAAGTGAATTAAATGGTTTTGCAACACAACTGCAAAACGTGGTTTTGAACACTAAGAGTAGCGGGAAATGTGGTTTTCAACACCAGCAGAAGGGCAAAACGTTGTTTTCAACGCCAGCAAAAGTGCAGAAAGTGGTTTGCAATCATAGCACATGTGTGAAAAGTGGTTTTCAATGCCAGCACAAGTGTGGAAAGTGGTTTTACAACACTAACACTAACGCAAAAATTAGTTTTCAACGTCAGCACAGTGTGGAAAGTTGTTTTCAACACGAATGCAAGTTTGGAAAGTGGTTTTGCAACACTAGCTCAAGTGCGGAGAGTGGTTTTCAACGCCAGCACAAGTGCGAAAAGTGCTTTTGCAACAATAACACAGGTGAGACAAGTGGTTTTGCAACACTAACACAAGTGCAAAAAGTGGTTTTGAACACTAACAGGAGCGCGAAAAGTGGTTTTCAACACTAGCTAAAGTGCAAGAAGTGGTTTTCGACGCCAGCGCAAGTGCAGAAAGTGGTTTAGCAATACGAGCACATGTGTGTAAAGTGGTTTTCAATGCCAGCACAAGTGTGGAAAGTGGTTTTGCAACACTAACACAAGTGTGGAAAGTGGTTTTCAACACGAGCACAGGTGCAATAAGTGGTTTTGCAACACCAAGATAAATCCCAATTGTGGTTTTCAACACTAGCGCAAGTGCGAAAAGTGGATTTGCAACACTAACACAAGTGCGAAAAGTGGTTTTGCAACAATAACACAAGGGCGAAAGTTGTTTTGCATCATTAACACAGGTGCGAAAGTGGTGTTGCAACACGAACCCAAGTGCGATAAGTGGTTTTCAACGCCAGTATGAGTGCGGCAAGTGGTTTTTGCAACAATAACACAAGTGCAAAAAGTGGTTTTGCAACACGAACACAAGTGTGATGAGTGGTTTTGGAACACAAGCACGAGTAAGAAAAGTGGTTTGAAACACTAACACAAGTGTGATAAGTGGTTTGCAACACCAGCACGGGCACAGGAAGTGGTTATGCAACACTAAAACAAATGCGAAAAGTGGTTTTCAACACTAGCACGAGTGCTGAAAGTGCTTTTCAATGGCAGCAGAAGTGTGGAAATTGGTTTTTGCAACACTAATACAAATGCGAATAATGGTTTACAACACAAGCACGAGTGCATACAGTGGTCTGCAACACTAACACAAGTGTGGTAAGTGGTTTTCAACACGAGCACAAATGCGATAAGTGGTTTTGCATCACCAACCCAAATGCGGAAAGTGGTTTTCAATGCCAGCATAAGTGTGGAAATTGGTTTTTGCAACACCAACACAAATGGAATAATGGCGAACAACACCAGCACGAGTGCGGAAAGTGGTTTGCAACACGAACACAAGTGTGGAAAGTGGTTTTCAACACGAGCACAAGTGCGATAACTGGTTTTGCAACACGAACCCGATTGCGAAAAGTGGTTTTCAATGCAAGCACAAGTGTGGAAATTGGTTTTCCAACAATAACACAAGTGTGGAAAGTGCTTTTGCAACAATAACCCAATTGCGAAAAGTGGTTTTCGACATGAGCACGAGTGTGGAAAGTGGTTTTCAATGCCAGAACAAGTGTGGAAATTGGTTTTGCAACACTAAGACAAATGCGAATTGTGGTTTTCAACACGGGCGCAAGTGCAAAAAGTGGTTTTACAACACCAACACAAGTGCGAAAAGTGGTTTTCAACATGAGCACATGTGTGTAAAGTGGTTTTCAATGCCAGCACAAGTATGGAAAGTGGTTTTGCAACACCAACACAAGTGTAAAAAGTGGTTTTCAACGCCAATACGAGTGCGGAAAGTGGTTTTTCAACACTAATACAAGTGTAAAAGTGGTTTCCTGCACCAACACAAGTGCGAAAAGTGGTTTTTCAACACTAACACAAGTGCGAAAAGTGGTTTTTCAACACTAACACAAGTGCGAAAAGTGGTTTTTCCACACTAACACAAGTGCGAAAAGTGGTGTTTCCTGCACCAACACAAGTGCGAAAAGTGGTTTCCTGCACCAACACAAGTGCGAAAGTGGTTTTTCAACACCAACACAAGTGCGAAAAGTGGTTTTTCCACACTAACACAAGTGCGAAAAGTGGTTTTTCAACACTAACACATGTGTGAAAAGTGGTTTTTCCACACTAATACAAGTGCAAAAGTGGTTTTTCAACACTATCACAAGTGCAAAAAGTGTTTTTTCCACACTAATACAAGTGCAAAAGTGGTTTCCTGCACCAACACAAGTGCGAAAAGTGGTTTTTCAACACTATCACAAGTGCAAAAAGTGTTTTTTCAACACTAGCACAAGTGTGGAAAGTGGTTTCGCAACACAGGCACAAGTGTAGAACGTGTTTTCCAACATGATTGCAAGTGTGGAAAGTGGTTTTGCAACAATAGCTCAAGTGCGGAGAGTGGTTTTCAACACCAGCACAAGTGCGAAAAGTGCTTTTGCAACACTAACACAAGTGAGACAAGTGGTTTTGCTACACTAACATAAGTGCAAAAAGTGGTTTTGAACACTAACAGGAGCTCGAAAAGTGGTTTTCAACACTAGTCGAAGTGCAAGAAGTGGTTTTCAACGCCACCACAAGTGCAGAAGGTGGTTTTGCAATCCGAGCACATGTGTGTAAAGTGGTTTTAAATGCCAGCACAAGTGTGGAAAGTGCTTTTGCAACACTAACTCAAGTGCAAAAAGTGGTTTTCATTGCCAGCACAAGTGCGAAAAGTGGTTTTTGCAACAAAATCACAAGTGCGAAAAGTCGTTTTGCAACACTAACACAAGTGTAGAAAGTGGTTTTCAACACGAGCACAAGTGCGATATGTGGTTTTGCAACACCAAGACAAATTCCAATTGTGGTTTTCAACACCAGCGCAAGTGCGAAAAGTGGATTTGCACCAGCGCAAGTGCGAAAGTGGTTTTCAACACCAGCGCAGGTGCGAAAAGTGGATTTGCAACACGAACACAAGTGCAAAAAGTGGTTTTGCAACACCAACACAAGTGTGAAAGTGGTTTTGCAACACTAACACAAGTGCAAAACTGGTTTTGCAACACGAACACAAGTGCGATAAGTAGTTTTCAATGCCAGTACGAGTGCGGAAAGTGGTTTTTGAAACAATAACACAAGTGCAAAAAGTGGTTTTGCAACACAAGCACGAGTGAGAAAAGTGGTTTTGCAACACTAACACAAGTGTGATAAGTGGTTGTCAACACCAGCACGGGCACGCAAAGTGGTTTTGCAATACTAAAACAAATGCAAAAAGTGGTTTTCAACACTAGCACGAGTGCTGAATGTGGTTTTCATCGGCAGCAGAAGTGTGGAAATTGGTTTTTGCAACACTAATACAAATGCGAATAATGGTTTACAACACAAGCACGAGTGCGGAAAGTGGTTTGCAACACTAACACAAATGTGGAAAGTGGTTTTCAACATGAGCGCAAGTGCGATACGTGGTTTTGCAACACCAACCCAATTGCGGAAAGTGGTTTAAAATGCCAGCATAAGTGTGGAAATTGGTTTTTGCAACACCAACACAAATGCGAATAATGGTTTACAACATCAGCACGAGTGTGGAAAGTGGTTTTCAACCCCAGCACAAGTCCGACAACTGGTTTTGCAACACGAACCCAATTGCGAAAAGTGGTTTTCAACATGAGCATGAGTGTGGAAAGTGGTTTTCAATGCCAGCACAAGTGTGGAACTTGGTTTTGCAACACTAAGACAAATGCGAATTGTGGTTTTCAACACGGGCGCAAGTGCGAAAAGTGGTTTTCAACATGAGCACATGTGTGTAAAGTGGCTTTCAATGCCAGCACAAGTATGGAAAGTGGTTTTGCAACACTAACACAAGTGCAAAAAGTGGTTTTCAACGCCAATACGAGTGCGGAAAGTGTTTTTTGCAACAATAACACAAGTGCGAAAAGTGGTTTTTCAACACTAACACAAGTGCGAAAAGTGGTTTTTCAACACTAACACAAGTGCAAAAAGTGTTTTTTCCACACTAATACAAGTGCAAAAGTGGTTTCCTGCACCAACACAAGTGCAAAAAGTGTTTTTTCCACACTAATACAAGTGCAAAAGTGGTTTCCTGCACCAACACAAGTGCGAAAAGTGGTTTTTCAACACTATCACAAGTGCAAAAAGTGTTTTTTCCACACTAATACAAGTGCAAAGGTGGTTTCCTGCACCAACACAAGTGCGAAAAGTGGTTTTTCAACACTAACACAAGTGCGAAAAGTGGTTTTTCAACACTATCACAAGTGCAAAAAGTGTTTTTTCCACACTAATACAAGTGCAAAAGTGGTTTCCTGCACCAACACAAGTGCGAAAAGTGGTTTTTCAACACTAACACAAGTGCAAAAAGTGGTTTTTCAACACTAACACAAGTGTGAAAAGTGGTTTTTCAACACTATCACAAGTGCAAAAAGTGTTTTTTCCACACTAATACAAGTGCAAAAGTGGTTTCCTGCACCAACACAAGTGCGAAAAGTGGTTTTTCAACACGAACACAAGTGCGAAAAGTAGTTTTTCAACACTAACACAAATGCGAAAAGTGGTTTTTCAACACTAACACAAGTGCGAAAATTGTTTTTTGCACACTAATACAAGTGCAAAAGTGGTTGCCTGCTCCAACACAAGTGCGAAAAGTGGTTTTTCAACACTAACACAAATGTGAAAAGTGGTTTTTCAACACTATCACAAGTGCAAAAAGTGTTTTTTCCACACTAATAAAAGTGCAAAAGTGGTTTCCCGCACCAACACAAGTGCGAAAAGTGGTTTTTCAACACTAACACAAGTGCGAAAAGTGGTTTTTCAACACGAACACAAGTGCGAAAAGTGGTTTTTCCACACTAATACAAGTGCAAAAGTGGTTTCCTGCACCAACACAAGTGCGAAAAGTGGTTTTTCAACACTATCACAAGTGCAAAAAGTGTTTTTTCCACACTAATACAAGTGCAAAAGTGGTTTCCTGCACCAACACAAGTGCGAAAAGTGGTTTTTCAACACTAACACAAGTGCAAAAAGTGTTTTTTCCACACTAATACAAGTGCAAAAGTGGTTTCCTGCACCAACACAAGTGCGAAAAGTGGTTTTTCAACACTAACACAAGTGCGAAAAGTGGTTTTTCAACACTAACACAAGTGCGAAAAGTGGTTTTTCAACACTATCACAAGTGCAAAAAGTGGTTTTTCCACACTAATAGAAGTGCAAAGGTGGTTTCCTGCACCAACACAAGTGCGAAAAGTGGTTTTTCAACACTAACACACGTGCGAAAAGTGGATTTTCAACACTATCACAAGTGCAAAAAGTGGTTTTTCCACACTAATACAAGTGCAAAAGTGGTTTCCTGCACCAACACAAGTGCGAAAAGTGGTTTTTCAACACTAACACAAGTGCGAAAAGTGGTTTTTCAACACTAACACAAGTGCGAAAAGTGGTTTTTCAACACTAACACAAGTGCGAAAAGTGGTTTTTCAACACTAACACAAGTGCGAAAAGTGGTTTTTCAACACTAACACAAGTGCAAAAAGTGTTTTTTCCACACTAATACAAGTGCAAAAGTGGTTTACTGCACCAACACAAGTGCAAAAAGTGTTTTTCCACACTAATACAAGTGCAAAAGTGGTTTCCTGCACCAACACAAGTGCGAAAAGTGGTTTTTCAACACTATCACAAGTGCAAAAAGTGTTTTTTCCACACTAATACAAGTGCAAAAGTGGTTTCCTGCACCAACACAAGTGCGAAAAGTGTTTTTTCAACACTAACACAAGTGCGAAAAGTGGTTTTTCAACGCTAACACAAGTGCGAAAGGTGGTTTTTCAACACTAACACAAGTGCGAAAAGTGTTTTTGCCACACTAATGCAAGTGCAAAAGTGGTTTCCTGCACCAACACAAGTGCGAAAAGTGGTTTTTCAACACTAACACAAGTGCGAAAAGTGGTTTTTCAACACTATCACAAGTGCAAAAAGTGTTTTTTCCACACTAATACAAGTGCAAAAGTGGTTTCCTGCACCAACACAAGTGCGAAAAGTGGTTTTTCAACACTAACACAAGTGCAAAAAGTGTTTTTTCCACACTAATACAAGTGCAAAAGTGGTTTCCTGCACCAACACAAGTGCGAAAAGTGGTTTTTCAACACTAACACAAGTGCAAAAAGTGGTTTTTCAACACTAACACAAGTGCGAAAAGTGGTTTTTCAACACTATCACAAGTGCAAAAAGTGGTTTTTCCACACTAATAGAAGTGCAAAGGTGGTTTCCTGCACCAACACAAGTGCGAAAAGTGGTTTTTCAACACTAACACATGTGCGAAAAGTGGTTTTTCCACACTAATACAAGTGCAAAAGTGGTTTCCTGCACCAACACAAGTGCGAAATGTGGTTTTTCAACACTAACAAAAGTGCGAAAAGTGGTTTTTCAACACTAACACAAGTGCGAAAAGTGGTTTTTCAACACTAACACAAGTGCGAAAAGTGGTTTTTCAACACTAACACAAGTGCGAAAAGTGATTTTTCAACACTAACACAAGTGCAAAAAGTGTTTTTTCCACACTAATACAAGTGCAAAAGTGGTTTCCTGCACCAACACAAGTGCAAAAAGTGTTTTTTCCACACTAATACAAGTGCAAAAGTGGTTTCCTGCACCAACACAAGTGCAAAAAGTGGTTTTTCAACACTAACACAAGTGCAAAAAGTGTTTTTTCCACACTAATACAAGTGCAAAAGTGGTTTCCTGCACCAACACAAGTGCGAAAAGTGGTTTTTCAACACTAACACAAGTGCAAAAAGTGGTTTTTCAACACTAACACAAGTGCGAAAAGTGGTTTTTCAACACTATCACAAGTGCAAAAAGTGGTTTTTCCACACTAATAGAAGTGCAAAGGTGGTTTCCTGCACCAACACAAGTGCGAAAAGTGGTTTTTCAACACTAACACACGTGCGAAAAGTGGTTTTTCAACACTATCACAAGTGCAAAAAGTGTTTTTTCCACACTAATACAAGTGCAAAAGTGGTTTCCTGCACCAACACAAGTGCGAAAAGTGGTTTTTCAACACTAACACAAGTGCGAAAAGTGGTTTTTCAACACTAACACAAGTGCAAAAAGTGGTTTTTCAACACTAACACAAGTGCGAAAAGTGGTTTTTCAACACTAACACAAGTGCGAAAAGTGATTTTTCAACACTAACACAAGTGCAAAAAGTGTTTTTTCCACACTAATACAAGTGCAAAAGTGGTTTCCTGCACCAACACAAGTGTGAAAAGTAGTTTTTCAACACGAACACAAGTGCGAAAAGTGGTTTTTCAACATTATAACAAGTGCAAAAAGTGTTTTTTCCACACTAATACAAGTGCAAAAGTGGTTTCCTGCACCAACACAAGTGCGAAAAGTGGTTTTTCAACACTAGCACAAGTGCGAAAAGTGGTTTTTCAACACTAACACAAGTGCGAAAAGTGGTTTTTCAACACTATCACAAGTGCAAAAAGTGTTTTTTCCACACTAATACAAGTGCAAAAGTGGTTTCCTGCACCAACACAAGTGCGAAAAGTGGTTTTTCAACACTAACACAACTTCCGAAAAGTGGTTTTTCAACACTAACACAAGTGCGAAAAGTGGTTTTTCCACACTAATACAAGTGCAAAAGTGGTTTCCTGCACCAACACAAGTGCAAAAAGTGGTTTTTCAACACTAACACAAGTGCAAAAAGTGGTTTATCAACACTATCACAAGTGCAAAAAGTGTTTTTTCCACACTAATACAAGTGCAAAAGTGGTTTCCTGCACCAACACAAGTGCGAAAAGTGGTTTTTCAACACCAACACAAGTGCGAAAAGTGGTTTTTCAACACCAACACAAGTGCGAAAAGTGGTTTTTCAACACTATCACAAGTGCAAAAAGTGTTTTTTCCACACTAATACAAGTGCAAAAGTGGTTTCCTGCACCAACACAAGTGCGAAAAGTGGTTTTTCAACACTAACACAAGTGCGAAAAGTGGTTTTTCAACACTAACACAAGTGTGAAAAGTGGTTTTTCCACACTAATACAAGTGCAAAAGTGGTGTCCTGCACCAACACAAGTGCGAAAAGTGGTTTTTCAACCCTAACACAAGTGCGAAAAGTGGTTTTTCAACACTAACACAAGTGCGAAAAGTGGTTTTTCAACACTAACACAAGTGCGAAAAGTGGTTTTTCCACACTAATATAAGTGCAAAAGTGGTTTCCTGCACCAACACAAGTGCGAAAGTGGTTTTTCAACACCAACACAAGTGCGAAAAGTGGTTTTTCCACACTAACACAAGTGCGAAAAGTGGTTTTTCAACACTATCACAAGTGCAAAAAGTGTTTATTCCACATTAATACAAGTGCAAAAAGTGGTTTTCCCACACTAATACAAGTGCAAAGTGGTTTCCTGCACCAACACAAGTGCGAAAAGTGGTTTTTCAACACTAACAGAAGTGCGAAAAGTGGTTTTTCAACACTAACACAAGTGCGAAAAGTGGTTTTTCAACACTATCACAAGTGCAAAAAGTGTTTTTTCCACACTAATACAAGTGCAAAAGTGGTTTCCTGCACCAACACAAGTGCGAAAAGTGGTTTTTCAACACTAACACAAGTGCGAAAAGTGGTTTTTCCACACTAATACAAGTGCAAAAGTGGTTTCCTGCACCAACACAAGTGCGAAAAGTGGTTTTTCAACACCAACACAAGTGCGAAAAGTGGTTTTTCAACACCAACACAAGTGCGAAAAGTGGTTTTTCAACACTATCACAAGTGCAAAAAGTGTTTTTTCCACACTAATACAAGTGCAAAAGTGGTTTCCTGCAAAAACACAAGTGCGAAAAGTGGTTTTTCAACACTAACACAAGTGCGAAAAGTGGTTTTTCAACACTAACACAAGTGCGAAAAGTGGTTTTTCCACACTAATACAAGTGCAAAAGTGGTTTTCTGCACCAACACAAGTGCGAAAAGTGGTTTTTCAACACTAACACAAGTGCGAAAAGTGGTTTTTCAACACTAACACAAGTGCGAAAAGTGGTTTTTCAACACTAACACAAGTGCGAAAAGTGGTTTTTCCACACTAATACAAGTGCAAAAGTGGTTTCCTGCACCAACACAAGTGCGAAAAGTGGTTTTTCAACACTAACACAAGTGCGAAAAGTGGTTTTTCAACACTAACACAAGTGCGAAAAGTGGTTTGTCCACACTAATACAAGTGCAAAAGTGGTTTCCTGCACCAACACAAGTGCGAAAAGTGATTTTTCAACACTAACACAAGTGCGAAAAGTGGTTTTTCAACACTATCACAAGTGCAAAAAGTGGTTTTGCCACACTAATACAAGTGCAAAAGTGGTTTCCTGCACCAACACAAGTGCGAAAAGTGGTTTTTCAACACTAACACAAGTGCGAAAAGTGGTTTTTCAACACTATCACAAGTGCAAAAAGTGTTTTTTCCACACTAATACAAGTGCAAAAGTGGTTTCCTGCACCAACACAAGTGCGAAAAGTGGTTTTTCCACACTAATACAAGTGCAAAAGTGGTTTCCTGCACCAACACAAGTGCGAAAAGTGGTTTTTCAACACTATCACAAGTGCAAAAAGTGTTTTTTCCACACTAATACAAGTGCAAAAGTGGTTTCCTGCACCAACACAAGTGCGAAAAGTGGTTTTTCAACACTAACACAAGTGCGAAAAGTGGTTTTTCAACACTAACACAAGTGCGAAAAGTGGTTTTTCCACACTAATACAAGTGCAAAAGTGGTTTATCAACACTAACACAAGTGCGAAAAGTGGTTTTTCCACACTAATACAAGTGCAAAAGTGGTTTCCTGCACCAACACAAGTGCGAAAATTGGTTTTTCAACACCAACACAAGTGCGAAAAGTGGTTTTTCAACACTATCACAAGTGCAAAAAGTGGTTTTTCCACACTAATACAAGTGCAAAGTGGTTTCCTGTACCAACACAAGTGCGAAAAGTGGTTTTTCAACACTAACAGAAGTGCGAAAAGTGGTTTTTCAACACTAACACAAGTGCGAAAAGTGGTTTTTCAACACTATCACAAGTGCAAAAAGTGTTTTTTCCACACTAATACAAGTGCAAAAATGGTTTCCTGCACCAACACAAGTGCGAAAAGTGGTTTTTCAACACTAACACAAGTGCAAAAAGTGGTTTTTCAACACTATCACAAGTGCAAAAAGTGTTTTTCCCACACTAATACAAGTGCAAAAATGGTTTCCTGCACCAACACAAGTGCGAAAAGTGGTTTTTCAACACTAACACAAGTGCGAAAAGTGGTTTTTCCACACTAATACAAGTGCAAAAAGTGTTTTTTCCACACTAATACAAGTGCAAAAGTGGTTTCCTGCACCAACACAAGTGCGAAGTGGTTTTTCAACATCAACACAAGTGCGAAAAGTGGTTTTTCAACACTAACACAAGTGCGAAAAGTGGTTTTTCCACACTAATACAAGTGCAAAAGTGGTTTCCTGCACCAGCACAAGTGCGAAAAGTGGTTTTTCAACGCCAGCACAAGTGTGGAAATTGGTTTTGCAACACTAAGACAAATGCGAATTGTGGTTTTCAACACGGGCGCAAGTGCGAAAAGTGGTTTTACATCACCAACACAAGTGCGAAAAGTGGTTTTCAACATGAGCACATGTGTGTAAAGTGGTTTTCAATGCCAGCACAAGTATGGAAAGTTGTTTTGCAACACCAACACAAGTGCAAAAAGTGGTTTTCAACGCCAATACGAGTGCGGAAAGTGGTTTTGCAACACTAACACAAGTGTGATAAGTGGTTTTGCAACACAAGCACGGGTGAGAAAAGTGGTTTTTGCAACACTAACGCAAGTGTGATAAGTGGTTTTCAACACCAGCACAGGTGCGGAAAGTGGTTTTGCAATACTAAAACAAATGCGAAAAGTGGTTTTCAACACGAGCATGAGTGCTGAAAGTGGTTTTCTACGGCAGCAGAAGTGTGGAAATTGGTTTTTGCAACACTAACACAAACGCGAATAATGGTTTACAACACGAGCACAAGTGCGGAAAGTGGTTTGCAACACTAACACAAGTGCGAAGAGTGGTTTTCAACGCCAGCACTAATGCGAAAAGTGGTTTTGCAACACTAACACAAGTGAGTTAAATGGTTTTGCAACACTAACACAAGTGCAAAACGTGGTTTTGAACACTAAGAGTAGCGGGAAATGTGGTTTTCAACACCAGCAGAAGGGCATAACGTTGTTTTCAACGCCAGCAAAAGTGCAGAAAGTGGTTTGCAATCATAGCACATGTGTGAAAAGTGGTTTTCAATGCCAGCACAAGTGTGGAAAGTGGTTTTACAACACTAACACTAACGCAAAAATTAGTTTTCAACGTCAGCACAGTGTGGAAAGTTGTTTTCAACACGAATGCAAGTTTGGAAAGTGGTTTTGCAACACTAGCTCAAGTGCGGAGAGTGGTTTTCAACGCCAGCACAAGTGCGAAAAGTGCTTTTGCAACACTAACACAGGTGAGACAAGTGGTTTTGCAACACTAACACAAGTGCAAAAAGTGGTTTTGAACACTAACAGGAGCGCGAAAAGTGGTTTTCAACACTAGCTAAAGTGCAAGAAGTGGTTTTCGACGCCAGCGCAAGTGCGGAAAGTGGTTTAGCAATACGAGCACATGTGTGTAAAGTGGTTTTCAATGCCAGCACAAGTGTGGAAAGTGGTTTTGCAACACTAACACAAGTGTGGAAAGTGGTTTTCAACACGAGCACAGGTGCAATAAGTGGTTTTGCAACACCAAGATAAATCCCAATTGTGGTTTTCAACACTAGCGCAAGTGCGAAAAGTGGATTTGCAACACTAACACAAGTGCGAAAAGTGGTTTTGCAACAATAACACAAGGGCGAAAGTTGTTTTGCAACATTAACACAGGTGCGAAAGTGGTGTTGCAACACGAACCCAAGTGCGATAAGTGGTTTTCAACGCCAGTATGAGTGCGGCAAGTGGTTTTTGCAACAATAACAAAAGTGCAAAAAGTGGTTTTGCAACACGAACACAAGTGTGATGAGTGGTTTTGGAACACAAGCACGAGTAAGAAAAGTGGTTTGAAACACTAACACAAGTGTGATAAGTGGTTTGCAACACCAGCACGGGCACAGGAAGTGGTTATGCAACACTAAAACAAATGCGAAAAGTGGTTTTCAACACTAGCACGAGTGCTGAAAGTGCTTTTCAATGGCAGCAGAAGTGTGGAAATTGGTTTTTGCAACACTAATACAAATGCGAATAATGGTTTACAACACAAGCACGAGTGCATGCAGTGGTCTGCAACACTAACACAAGTGTGGTAAGTGGTTTTCAACACGAGCACAAGTGCGATAAGTGGTTTTGCATCACCAACCCAAATGCGGAAAGTGGTTTTCAATGCCAGCATAAGTGTGGAAATTGGTTTTTGCAACACCAACACAAATGGAATAATGGCGAACAACACCAGCACGAGTGCGGAAAGTGGTTTGCAACACGAACACAAGTGTGGAAAGTGGTTTTCAACACGAGCACAAGTGCGATAACTGGTTTTGCAACACGAACCCGATTGCGAAAAGTGGTTTTCAATGCAAGCACAAGTGTGGAAATTGGTTTTCCAACAATAACACAAGTGTGGAAAGTGGTTTTGCAACAATAACCCAATTGCGAAAAGTGGTTTTCAACATGAGCACGAGTGTGGAAAGTGGTTTTCAATGCCAGAACAAGTGTGGAAATTGGTTTTGCAACACTAAGACAAATGCGAATTGTGGTTTTCAACATGAGCACATGTGTGTAAAGTGGTTTTCAATGCCAGCACAAGTATGGAAAGTGGTTTTGCAACACCAACACAAGTGCAAAAAGTGGTTTTCAACGCCAATACGAGTGCGGAAAGTGGTTTTTGCAACAATAACACAAGTGTGAAAAGTGGTTTTGCAACACTAACACAAGTGTGATAAGTGGTTTTGCAACACTAAGAGTAGCGGGAAATGTGGTTTTCAACACCAGCAGAAGGGCAAAACGTTGTTTTCAACGCCAGCAAAAGTGCAGAAAGTGGTTTGCAATCATAGCACATGTGTGAAAAGTGGTTTTCAATGCCAGCACAAGTGTGGAAAGTGGTTTAACAACACTAACACTAACGCAGAAATTAGTTTTCAACGTCAGCACAGTGTGGAAAGTTGTTTTCAACACGAATGCAAGTTTGGAAAGTGGTTTTGCAACACTAGCTCAAGTGCGGAGAGTGGTTTTCAACGCCAGCACAAGTGCGAAAAGTGCTTTTGCAACACTAACACAGGTGAGACAAGTGGTTTTGCAACACTAACACAAGTGCAAAAAGTGGTTTTGAACACTAACAGGAGCGCGAAAAGTGGTTTTCAACACTAGCTAAAGTGCAAGAAGTGGTTTTCGACGCCAGCGCAAGTGCGGAAAGTGGTTTAGCAATACGAGCACATGTGTGTAAAGTGGTTTTCAATGCCAGCACAAGTGTGGAAAGTGGTTTTGCAACACTAACACAAGTATGGAAAGTGGTTTTCAACACGAGCACAGGTGCAATAAGTGGTTTTGCAACACCAAGATAAATCCCAATTGTGGTTTTCAACACTAGTGCAAGTGCGAAAAGTGGATTTGCAACACTAACACAAGTGCGAAAAGTGGTTTTGCAACAATAACACAAGGGCGAAAGTTGTTTTGCAACATTAACACAGGTGCGAAAGTGGTGTTGCAACACGAACCCAAGTGCGATAAGTGGTTTTCAACGCCAGTATGAGTGCGGCAAGTGGTTTTTGCAACAATAACACAAGTGCAAAAAGTGGTTTTGCAACACAAGCACGAGTGAGAAAAGTGGTTTGAAACACTAACACAAGTGTGATATGTGGTTTGCAACACCAGCACGGGCACAGAAAGTGGTTGTGCAACACTAAAACAAATGCGAAAAGTGGTTTTCAACACTAGCCGAGTGCTGAAAGTGCTTTTCAATGGCAGCAGAAGTGTGGAAATTGGTTTTTGCAACACTAATACAAATGCGAACTAGAACGGGCACTCGGTAGAGCGCATACCTTCGCCGCAGCTACTGTTCTGTACTTGGCATGGGAGTGTAGGGAACAGAACAACAAAAATACGATTTTGACCTTTTCGTGACCTTGACCTTGACCTTTGACCCGATTGCTCCCAAAATCTAACCAAATGTGTCCCGTATAATAACCAATCATGCCACCAAATTTCATGCAATTCGGTTGAATACTTTTTGAGTTATGCGATTAACATACACACACACACACAGACATACAAATAAATACACAGCGATCAAAACATAACCTTCCGCTTTTGCGAAGGTAATAATGGTTTACAACACAAGCACGAGTGCATACAGTGGTTTGCAACACTAACACAAGTGTGGTAAGTGGTTTTCAACACGAGCACAAGTGCGATAAGTGGTTTTGCATCACCAACCCAAATGCGGGAAGTGGTTTTCAATGCCAGCATAAGTGTGGAAATTGGTTTTTGCAACACCAACACAAATGGAATAATGGCGAACAACACCAGCACGAGTGCGGAAAGTGGTTTGCAACACTAACACAAGTGTGGAAAGTGGTTTTCAACACGAGCACAAGTGCGATAACTGGGTTTGCAACACGAACCCGATTGCGAAAAGTGGTTTTCAATGCAAGCACAAGTGTGGAAAGTGGTTTTGCAACAATAACCCAATTGCAAAAAGTGGTTTTCAACATGAGCACGAGTGTGGAAAGTGGTTTTCAACGCCAGCACAAGTGTGGAAATTGGTTTTGCAACACTAAGACAAATGCGAATTGTGGTTTTCAACACGGGCGCAAGTGCGAAAAGTGGTTTTACAACACCAACACAAGTGCGAAAAGTGGTTTTCAACATGAGCACATGTGTGTAAAGTGGTTTTCAATGCCAGCACAAGTATGGAAAGTGGTTTTGCAACACCAACACAAGTGCAAAAAGTGGTTTTCAACGCCAATACGAGTGCGGAAAGTGGTTTTTGCAACAATAACACAAGTGCGAAAAGTGGTTTTGCAACACTAACACAAGTGTCGAAAGTGGTTTTCAACATGAGCACAAGTGCGATACGTGGTTTTGCAACACCAACCCAATTGCGGAAAGTCGTTTTCAATGCCAGCATAAGTGTGGAAATTGGTTTTTGCAACACCAACACAAATGCGAATAATGGTTTACAACATCAGCACGAGTGCGGAAAGTGGTTTGCAACACAAACACAAGTGTGGAAAGTGGTTTTTCAACCCGGGCACAAGTCCGACAACTGGTTTTGCAACACGAACCCAATTGCGAAAAGTGGTTTTCAACATGAGCACGAGTGTGGAAAGTGGTTTTCAATGCCAGCACAAGTGTGGAACTTGGTTTTGCAACACTAAGACAAATGCGAATTGTGGTTTTCAACACGGGCGCAAGTGCGAAAAGTGGTTTTACAACACTAACACAAGTGCGAAAAGTGGTTTTCAACATGAGCACATGTGTGTAAAGTGGTTTTCAATGCCAGCACAAGTATGGAAAGTGGTTTTGCAACACTAACACAAGTGCAAAAAGTGGTTTTCAATGCCAATACAAGTGCGGAAAGTGGTTTTTGCAACAATAACACAAGTGCGAAAAGTGGTTTTGCAACACTGACACAAGTGTGATAAGTGGTTTTGCAACACAAGCGCGGGTGAGAAAAGTGGTTTTTGCAACACTAACGCAAGTGTGATAAGTGGTTTTCAACACCAGCACAGGTGCGGAAAGTGGTTTTGCAATACTAAAACAAATGCGAAAAGTGGTTTTCAACACGAGCATGAGTGCTGAAAGTGGTTTTCTACGACAGCAGAAGTGTGGAAATTGTTTTTTGCAACAATAACACAAATGCGAATAATGGTTTACAACACGAGCACGAGTGCGGAAAGTGGTTTGCAACACTAACACAAGTGCGGAGAGTTGTTTTCAACGCCAGCACTAATGCGAAAAGTGGTTTTGAAACACTAACACAAGTGAATTAAATGGTTTTGCAACACAACTGCAAAACGTGGTTTTGAACACTAAGAGTAGCGGGAAATGTGGTTTTCAACACCAGCAGAAGGGCAAAACGTTGTTTTCAACGCCAGCAAAAGTGCAGAAAGTGGTTTGCAATCATAGCACATGTGTGAAAAGTGGTTTTCAATGCCAGCACAAGTGTGGAAAGTGGTTTTACAACACTAACACTAACGCAAAAATTAGTTTTCAACGTCAGCACAGTGTGGAAAGTTGTTTTCAACACGAATGCAAGTTTGGAAAGTGGTTTTGCAACACTAGCTCAAGTGCGGAGAGTGGTTTTCAACGCCAGCACAAGTGCGAAAAGTGCTTTTGCAACAATAACACAGGTGAGACAAGTGGTTTTGCAACACTAACACAAGTGCAAAAAGTGGTTTTGAACACTAACAGGAGCGCGAAAAGTGGTTTTCAACACTAGCTAAAGTGCAAGAAGTGGTTTTCGACGCCAGCGCAAGTGCAGAAAGTGGTTTAGCAATACGAGCACATGTGTGTAAAGTGGTTTTCAATGCCAGCACAAGTGTGGAAAGTGGTTTTGCAACACTAACACAAGTGTGGAAAGTGGTTTTCAACACGAGCACAGGTGCAATAAGTGGTTTTGCAACACCAAGATAAATCCCAATTGTGGTTTTCAACACTAGCGCAAGTGCGAAAAGTGGATTTGCAACACTAACACAAGTGCGAAAAGTGGTTTTGCAACAATAACACAAGGGCGAAAGTTGTTTTGCATCATTAACACAGGTGCGAAAGTGGTGTTGCAACACGAACCCAAGTGCGATAAGTGGTTTTCAACGCCAGTATGAGTGCGGCAAGTGGTTTTTGCAACAATAACACAAGTGCAAAAAGTGGTTTTGCAACACGAACACAAGTGTGATGAGTGGTTTTGGAACACAAGCACGAGTAAGAAAAGTGGTTTGAAACACTAACACAAGTGTGATAAGTGGTTTGCAACACCAGCACGGGCACAGGAAGTGGTTATGCAACACTAAAACAAATGCGAAAAGTGGTTTTCAACACTAGCACGAGTGCTGAAAGTGCTTTTCAATGGCAGCAGAAGTGTGGAAATTGGTTTTTGCAACACTAATACAAATGCGAATAATGGTTTACAACACAAGCACGAGTGCATACAGTGGTCTGCAACACTAACACAAGTGTGGTAAGTGGTTTTCAACACGAGCACAAGTGCGATAAGTGGTTTTGCATCACCAACCCAAATGCGGAAAGTGGTTTTCAATGCCAGCATAAGTGTGGAAATTGGTTTTTGCAACACCAACACAAATGGAATAATGGCGAACAACACCAGCACGAGTGCGGAAAGTGGTTTGCAACACGAACACAAGTGTGGAAAGTGGTTTTCAACACGAGCACAAGTGCGATAACTGGTTTTGCAACACGAACCCGATTGCGAAAAGTGGTTTTCAATGCAAGCACAAGTGTGGAAATTGGTTTTCCAACAATAACACAAGTGTGGAAAGTGCTTTTGCAACAATAACCCAATTGCGAAAAGTGGTTTTCGACATGAGCACGAGTGTGGAAAGTGGTTTTCAATGCCAGAACAAGTGTGGAAATTGGTTTTGCAACACTAAGACAAATGCGAATTGTGGTTTTCAACACGGGCGCAAGTGCAAAAAGTGGTTTTACAACACCAACACAAGTGCGAAAAGTGGTTTTCAACATGAGCACATGTGTGTAAAGTGGTTTTCAATGCCAGCACAAGTATGGAAAGTGGTTTTGCAACACCAACACAAGTGTAAAAAGTGGTTTTCAACGCCAATACGAGTGCGGAAAGTGGTTTTTCAACACTAATACAAGTGTAAAAGTGGTTTCCTGCACCAACACAAGTGCGAAAAGTGGTTTTTCAACACTAACACAAGTGCGAAAAGTGGTTTTTCAACACTAACACAAGTGCGAAAAGTGGTTTTTCCACACTAACACAAGTGCGAAAAGTGGTGTTTCCTGCACCAACACAAGTGCGAAAAGTGGTTTCCTGCACCAACACAAGTGCGAAAGTGGTTTTTCAACACCAACACAAGTGCGAAAAGTGGTTTTTCCACACTAACACAAGTGCGAAAAGTGGTTTTTCAACACTAACACATGTGTGAAAAGTGGTTTTTCCACACTAATACAAGTGCAAAAGTGGTTTTTCAACACTATCACAAGTGCAAAAAGTGTTTTTTCCACACTAATACAAGTGCAAAAGTGGTTTCCTGCACCAACACAAGTGCGAAAAGTGGTTTTTCAACACTATCACAAGTGCAAAAAGTGTTTTTTCAACACTAGCACAAGTGTGGAAAGTGGTTTCGCAACACAGGCACAAGTGTAGAACGTGTTTTCCAACATGATTGCAAGTGTGGAAAGTGGTTTTGCAACAATAGCTCAAGTGCGGAGAGTGGTTTTCAACACCAGCACAAGTGCGAAAAGTGCTTTTGCAACACTAACACAAGTGAGACAAGTGGTTTTGCTACACTAACATAAGTGCAAAAAGTGGTTTTGAACACTAACAGGAGCTCGAAAAGTGGTTTTCAACACTAGTCGAAGTGCAAGAAGTGGTTTTCAACGCCACCACAAGTGCAGAAGGTGGTTTTGCAATCCGAGCACATGTGTGTAAAGTGGTTTTAAATGCCAGCACAAGTGTGGAAAGTGCTTTTGCAACACTAACTCAAGTGCAAAAAGTGGTTTTCATTGCCAGCACAAGTGCGAAAAGTGGTTTTTGCAACAAAATCACAAGTGCGAAAAGTCGTTTTGCAACACTAACACAAGTGTAGAAAGTGGTTTTCAACACGAGCACAAGTGCGATATGTGGTTTTGCAACACCAAGACAAATTCCAATTGTGGTTTTCAACACCAGCGCAAGTGCGAAAAGTGGATTTGCACCAGCGCAAGTGCGAAAGTGGTTTTCAACACCAGCGCAGGTGCGAAAAGTGGATTTGCAACACGAACACAAGTGCAAAAAGTGGTTTTGCAACACCAACACAAGTGTGAAAGTGGTTTTGCAACACTAACACAAGTGCAAAACTGGTTTTGCAACACGAACACAAGTGCGATAAGTAGTTTTCAATGCCAGTACGAGTGCGGAAAGTGGTTTTTGAAACAATAACACAAGTGCAAAAAGTGGTTTTGCAACACAAGCACGAGTGAGAAAAGTGGTTTTGCAACACTAACACAAGTGTGATAAGTGGTTGTCAACACCAGCACGGGCACGCAAAGTGGTTTTGCAATACTAAAACAAATGCAAAAAGTGGTTTTCAACACTAGCACGAGTGCTGAATGTGGTTTTCATCGGCAGCAGAAGTGTGGAAATTGGTTTTTGCAACACTAATACAAATGCGAATAATGGTTTACAACACAAGCACGAGTGCGGAAAGTGGTTTGCAACACTAACACAAATGTGGAAAGTGGTTTTCAACATGAGCGCAAGTGCGATACGTGGTTTTGCAACACCAACCCAATTGCGGAAAGTGGTTTAAAATGCCAGCATAAGTGTGGAAATTGGTTTTTGCAACACCAACACAAATGCGAATAATGGTTTACAACATCAGCACGAGTGTGGAAAGTGGTTTTCAACCCCAGCACAAGTCCGACAACTGGTTTTGCAACACGAACCCAATTGCGAAAAGTGGTTTTCAACATGAGCATGAGTGTGGAAAGTGGTTTTCAATGCCAGCACAAGTGTGGAACTTGGTTTTGCAACACTAAGACAAATGCGAATTGTGGTTTTCAACACGGGCGCAAGTGCGAAAAGTGGTTTTCAACATGAGCACATGTGTGTAAAGTGGCTTTCAATGCCAGCACAAGTATGGAAAGTGGTTTTGCAACACTAACACAAGTGCAAAAAGTGGTTTTCAACGCCAATACGAGTGCGGAAAGTGTTTTTTGCAACAATAACACAAGTGTGAAAAGTGGTTTTGCAACACTAACACAAGTGTGATAAGTGGTTTTGCAACACAAGCACGGGTGAGAAAAGTGGTTTTTGCAACACTAACGCAAGTGTGATAAGTGGTTTTCAACACCAGCACAGGTGCGGAAAGTGGTTTTGCAATACTAAAACAAATGCGAAAAGTGGTTTTCAACACGAGCATGAGTGCTGAAAGTGGTTTTCTACGGCAGCAGAAGTGTGGAAATTGGTTTTTGCAACACTAACACAAACGCGAATAATGGTTTACAACACGAGCACAAGTGCGGAAAGTGGTTTGCAACACTAACACAAGTGCGAAGAGTGGTTTTCAACGCCAGCACTAATGCGAAAAGTGGTTTTGCAACACTAACACAAGTGAGTTAAATGGTTTTGCAACACTAACACAAGTGCAAAACGTGGTTTTGAACACTAAGAGTAGCGGGAAATGTGGTTTTCAACACCAGCAGAAGGGCATAACGTTGTTTTCAACGCCAGCAAAAGTGCAGAAAGTGGTTTGCAATCATAGCACATGTGTGAAAAGTGGTTTTCAATGCCAGCACAAGTGTGGAAAGTGGTTTTACAACACTAACACTAACGCAAAAATTAGTTTTCAACGTCAGCACAGTGTGGAAAGTTGTTTTCAACACGAATGCAAGTTTGGAAAGTGGTTTTGCAACACTAGCTCAAGTGCGGAGAGTGGTTTTCAACGCCAGCACAAGTGCGAAAAGTGCTTTTGCAACACTAACACAGGTGAGACAAGTGGTTTTGCAACACTAACACAAGTGCAAAAAGTGGTTTTGAACACTAACAGGAGCGCGAAAAGTGGTTTTCAACACTAGCTAAAGTGCAAGAAGTGGTTTTCATTGCCAGCACAAGTGCGAAAAGTGGTTTTTGCAACAAAATCACAAGTGCGAAAAGTCGTTTTGCAACACTAACACAAGTGTAGAAAGTGGTTTTCAACACGAGCACAAGTGCGATATGTGGTTTTGCAACACCAAGACAAATTCCAATTGTGGTTTTCAACACCAGCGCAAGTGCGAAAAGTGGATTTGCACCAGCGCAAGTGCGAAAGTGGTTTTCAACACCAGCGCAGGTGCGAAAAGTGGATTTGCAACACGAACACAAGTGCAAAAAGTGGTTTTGCAACACCAACACAAGTGTGAAAGTGGTTTTGCAACACTAACACAAGTGCAAAACTGGTTTTGCAACACGAACACAAGTGCGATAAGTAGTTTTCAATGCCAGTACGAGTGCGGAAAGTGGTTTTTGAAACAATAACACAAGTGCAAAAAGTGGTTTTGCAACACAAGCACGAGTGAGAAAAGTGGTTTTGCAACACTAACACAAGTGTGATAAGTGGTTGTCAACACCAGCACGGGCACGCAATGTGGTTTTGCAATACTAAAACAAATGCAAAAAGTGGTTTTCAACACTAGCACGAGTGCTGAATGTGGTTTTCATCGGCAGCAGAAGTGTGGAAATTGGTTTTTGCAACACTAATACAAATGCGAATAATGGTTTACAACACAAGCACGAGTGCGGAAAGTGGTTTGCAACACTAACACAAATGTGGAAAGTGGTTTTCAACATGAGCACAAGTGCGATACGTGGTTTTGCAACACCAACCCAATTGCGGAAAGTGGTTTAAAATGCCAGCATAAGTGTGGAAATTGGTTTTTGCAACACCAACACAAATGCGAATAATGGTTTACAACATCAGCACGAGTGTGGAAAGTGGTTTTCAACCCCAGCACAAGTCCGACAACTGGTTTTGCAACACGAACCCAATTGCGAAAAGTGGTTTTCAACATGAGCATGAGTGTGGAAAGTGGTTTTCAATGCCAGCACAAGTGTGGAACTTGGTTTTGCAACACTAAGACAAATGCGAATTGTGGTTTTCAACACGGGCGCAAGTGCGAAAAGTGGTTTTCAACATGAGCACATGTGTGTAAAGTGGCTTTCAATGCCAGCACAAGTATGGAAAGTGGTTTTGCAACACTAACACAAGTGCAAAAAGTGGTTTTCAACGCCAATACGAGTGCGGAAAGTGTTTTTTGCAACAATAACACAAGTGTGAAAAGTGGTTTTGCAACACTAACACAAGTGTGATAAGTGGTTTTGCAACACAAGCACGGGTGAGAAAAGTGGTTTTTGCAACACTAACGCAAGTGTGATAAGTGGTTTTCAACACCAGCACAGGTGCGGAAAGTGGTTTTGCAATACTAAAACAAATGCGAAAAGTGGTTTTCAACACGAGCATGAGTGCTGAAAGTGGTTTTCTACGGCAGCAGAAGTGTGGAAATTGGTTTTTGCAACACTAACACAAACGCGAATAATGGTTTACAACACGAGCACAAGTGCGGAAAGTGGTTTGCAACACTAACACAAGTGCGAAGAGTGGTTTTCAACGCCAGCACTAATGCGAAAAGTGGTTTTGCAACACTAACACAAGTGAGTTAAATGGTTTTGCAACACTAACACAAGTGCAAAACGTGGTTTTGAACACTAAGAGTAGCGGGAAATGTGGTTTTCAACACCAGCAGAAGGGCATAACGTTGTTTTCAACGCCAGCAAAAGTGCAGAAAGTGGTTTGCAATCATAGCACATGTGTGAAAAGTGGTTTTCAATGCCAGCACAAGTGTGGAAAGTGGTTTTACAACACTAACACTAACGCAAAAATTAGTTTTCAACGTCAGCACAGTGTGGAAAGTTGTTTTCAACACGAATGCAAGTTTGGAAAGTGGTTTTGCAACACTAGCTCAAGTGCGGAGAGTGGTTTTCAACGCCAGCACAAGTGCGAAAAGTGCTTTTGCAACACTAACACAGGTGAGACAAGTGGTTTTGCAACACTAACACAAGTGCAAAAAGTGGTTTTGAACACTAACAGCAGCGCGAAAAGTGGTTTTCAACACTAGCTAAAGTGCAAGAAGTGGTTTTCATTGCCAGCACAAGTGCGAAAAGTGGTTTTTGCAACAAAATCACAAGTGCGAAAAGTCGTTTTGCAACACTAACACAAGTGTAGAAAGTGGTTTTCAACACGAGCACAAGTGCGATATGTGGTTTTGCAACACCAAGACAAATTCCAATTGTGGTTTTCAACACCAGCGCAAGTGCGAAAAGTGGATTTGCACCAGCGCAAGTGCGAAAGTGGTTTTCAACACCAGCGCAGGTGCGAAAAGTGGATTTGCAACACGAACACAAGTGCAAAAAGTGGTTTTGCAACACCAACACAAGTGTGATAAGTAGTTTTCAATGCCAGTACGAGTGCGGAAAGTGGTTTTTGAAACAATAACACAAGTGCAAAAAGTGGTTTTGCAACACAAGCACGAGTGAGAAAAGTGGTTTTGCAACACTAACACAAGTGTGATAAGTGGTTGTCAACACCAGCACGGGCACGCAAAGTGGTTTTGCAATACTAAAACAAATGCAAAAAGTGGTTTTCAACACTAGCACGAGTGCTGAATGTGGTTTTCATCGGCAGCAGAAGTGTGGAAATTGGTTTTTGCAACACTAATACAAATGCGAATAATGGTTTACAACACAAGCACGAGTGCGGAAAGTGGTTTGCAACACTAACACAAATGTGGAAAGTGGTTTTCAACATGAGCACAAGTGCGATACGTGGTTTTGCAACACCAACCCAATTGCGGAAAGTGGTTTAAAATGCCAGCATAAGTGTGGAAATTGGTTTTTGCAACACCAACACAAATGCGAATAATGGTTTACAACATCAGCACGAGTGTGGAAAGTGGTTTTCAACCCCAGCACAAGTCCGACAACTGGTTTTGCAACACGAACCCAATTGCGAAAAGTGGTTTTCAACATGAGCATGAGTGTGGAAAGTGGTTTTCAATGCCAGCACAAGTGTGGAACTTGGTTTTGCAACACTAAGACAAATGCGAATTGTGGTTTTCAACACGGGCGCAAGTGCGAAAAGTGGTTTTCAACATGAGCACATGTGTGTAAAGTGGCTTTCAATGCCAGCACAAGTATGGAAAGTGGTTTTGCAACACTAACACAAGTGCAAAAAGTGGTTTTCAACGCCAATACGAGTGCGGAAAGTGTTTTTTGCAACAATAACACAAGTGTGAAAAGTGGTTTTGCAACACTAACACAAGTGTGATAAGTGGTTTTGCAACACAAGCACGGGTGAGAAAAGTGGTTTTTGCAACACTAACGCAAGTGTGATAAGTGGTTTTCAACACCAGCACAGGTGCGGAAAGTGGTTTTGCAATACTAAAACAAATGCGAAAAGTGGTTTTCAACACGAGCATGAGTGCTGAAAGTGGTTTTCTACGGCAGCAGAAGTGTGGAAATTGGTTTTTGCAACACTAACACAAACGCGAATAATGGTTTACAACACGAGCACAAGTGCGGAAAGTGGTTTGCAACACTAACACAAGTGCGAAGAGTGGTTTTCAACGCCAGCACTAATGCGAAAAGTGGTTTTGCAACACTAACACAAGTGAGTTAAATGGTTTTGCAACACTAACACAAGTGCAAAACGTGGTTTTGAACACTATCACAAGTGCAAAAAGTGTTTTTTCCACACTAATACAAGTGCAAAAGTGGTTTCCTGCACCAACACAAGTGCGAAAAGTGGTTTTTCAACACTAACACAAGTGCAAAAAGTGGTTTTTCAACACTAACACAAGTGTGAAAAGTGGTTTTTCAACACTATCACAAGTGCAAAAAGTGTTTTTTCCACACTAATACAAGTGCAAAAGTGGTTTCCTGCACCAACACAAGTGCGAAAAGTGGTTTTTCAACACGAACACAAGTGCGAAAAGTAGTTTTTCAACACTAACACAAATGCGAAAAGTGGTTTTTCAACACTAACACAAGTGCGAAAAGTGTTTTTTGCACACTAATACAAGTGCAAAAGTGGTTGCCTGCTCCAACACAAGTGCGAAAAGTGGTTTTTCAACACTAACACAAATGTGAAAAGTGGTTTTTCAACACTATCACAAGTGCAAAAAGTGTTTTTTCCACACTAATAAAAGTGCAAAAGTGGTTTCCCGCACCAACACAAGTGCGAAAAGTGGTTTTTCAACACTAAAACAAGTGCGAAAAGTGGTTTTTCAACACGAACACAAGTGCGAAAAGTGGTTTTTCCACACTAATACAAGTGCAAAAGTGGTTTCCTGCACCAACACAAGTGCGAAAAGTGGTTTTTCAACACTATCACAAGTGCAAAAAGTGTTTTTTCCACACTAATACAAGTGCAAAAGTGGTTTCCTGCACCAACACAAGTGCGAAAAGTGGTTTTTCAACACTAACACAAGTGCAAAAAGTGTTTTTTCCACACTAATACAAGTGCAAAAGTGGTTTCCTGCACCAACACAAGTGCGAAAAGTGGTTTTTCAACACTAACACAAGTGCGAAAAGTGGTTTTTCAACACTAACACAAGTGCGAAAAGTGGTTTTTCAACACTATCACAAGTGCAAAAAGTGGTTTTTCCACACTAATAGAAGTGCAAAGGTGGTTTCCTGCACCAACACAAGTGCGAAAAGTGGTTTTTCAACACTAACACACGTGCGAAAAGTGGATTTTCAACACTATCACAAGTGCAAAAAGTGGTTTTTCCACACTAATACAAGTGCAAAAGTGGTTTCCTGCACCAACACAAGTGCGAAAAGTGGTTTTTCAACACTAACACAAGTGCGAAAAGTGGTTTTTCAACACTAACACAAGTGCGAAAAGTGGTTTTTCAACACTAACACAAGTGCGAAAAGTGGTTTTTCAACACTAACACAAGTGCGAAAAGTGGTTTTTCAACACTAACACAAGTGCAAAAAGTGTTTTTTCCACACTAATACAAGTGCAAAAGTGGTTTACTGCACCAACACAAGTGCAAAAAGTGTTTTTCCACACTAATACAAGTGCAAAAGTGGTTTCCTGCACCAACACAAGTGCGAAAAGTGGTTTTTCAACACTATCACAAGTGCAAAAAGTGTTTTTTCCACACTAATACAAGTGCAAAAGTGGTTTCCTGCACCAACACAAGTGCGAAAAGTGGTTTTTCAACACTAACACAAGTGCGAAAAGTGGTTTTTCAACGCTAACAAGTGCGAAAGGTGGTTTTTCAACACTATAACAAGTGCAAAAAGTGTTTTTTCCACACTAATACAAGTGCAAAAGTGGTTTCCTGCACCAACACAAGTGCGAAAAGTGTTTTTTCAACACTAACACAAGTGCGAAACGTGGTTTTTCAACACTAACATAAGTGCGAAAAGTGGTTTTTCAACACTAACACAAGTGCGAAAAGTGTTTTTGCCACACTAATGCAAGTGCAAAAGTGGTTTCCTGCACCAACACAAGTGCGAAAAGTGGTTTTTCAACACTAACACAAATGTGAAAAGTGGTTTTTCAACACTATCACAAGTGCAAAAGTGTTTTTTCCACACTAATACAAGTGCAAAAGTGGTTTCCTGCACCAACACAAGTGCGAAAAGTGGTTTTTCAACACTAACACAAGTGCGAAAAGTGGTTTTTCAACACTATCACAAGTGCAAAAAGTGTTTTTTCCACACTAATACAAGTGCAAAAGTGGTTTCCTGCACCAACACAAGTGCGAAAAGTGGTTTTTCAACACTAACACAAGTGCAAAAAGTGTTTTTTCCACACTAATACAAGTGCAAAAGTGGTTTCCTGCACCAACACAAGTGCGAAAAGTGGTTTTTCAACACTAACACAAGTGCAAAAAGTGGTTTTTCAACACTAACACAAGTGCGAAAAGTGGTTTTTCAACACTATCACAAGTGCAAAAAGTGGTTTTTCCACACTAATAGAAGTGCAAAGGTGGTTTCCTGCACCAACACAAGTGCGAAAAGTGGTTTTTCAACACTAACACATGTGCGAAAAGTGGTTTTTCAACACTATCACAAGTGCAAAAAGTGTTTTTTCCACACTAATACAAGTGCAAAAGTGGTTTCCTGCACCAACACAAGTGCGAAATGTGGTTTTTCAACACTAACAAAAGTGCGAAAAGTGGTTTTTCAACACTAACACAAGTGCGAAAAGTGGTTTTTCAACACTAACACAAGTGCGAAAAGTGGTTTTTCAACACTAACACAAGTGCGAAAAGTGATTTTTCAACACTAACACAAGTGCAAAAAGTGTTTTTTCCACACTAATACAAGTGCAAAAGTGGTTTCCTGCACCAACACAAGTGCAAAAAGTGTTTTTTCCACACTAATACAAGTGCAAAAGTGGTTTCCTGCACCAACACAAGTGCAAAAAGTGGTTTTTCAACACTAACACAAGTGCAAAAAGTGTTTTTTCCACACTAATACAAGTGCAAAAGTGGTTTCCTGCACCAACACAAGTGCGAAAAGTGGTTTTTCAACACTAACACAAGTGCAAAAAGTGGTTTTTCAACACTAACACAAGTGCGAAAAGTGGTTTTTCAACACTATCACAAGTGCAAAAAGTGGTTTTTCCACACTAATAGAAGTGCAAAGGTGGTTTCCTGCACCAACACAAGTGCGAAAAGTGGTTTTTCAACACTAACACACGTGCGAAAAGTGGTTTTTCAACACTATCACAAGTGCAAAAAGTGTTTTTTCCACACTAATACAAGTGCAAAAGTGGTTTCCTGCACCAACACAAGTGCGAAAAGTGGTTTTTCAACACTAACACAAGTGCGAAAAGTGGTTTTTCAACACTAACACAAGTGCAAAAAGTGGTTTTTCAACACTAACACAAGTGCGAAAAGTGGTTTTTCAACACTAACACAAGTGCGAAAAGTGATTTTTCAACACTAACACAAGTGCAAAAAGTGTTTTTTCCACACTAATACAAGTGCAAAAGTGGTTTCCTGCACCAACACAAGTGTGAAAAGTAGTTTTTCAACACGAACACAAGTGCGAAAAGTGGTTTTTCAACACTATAACAAGTGCAAAAAGTGTTTTTTCCACACTAATACAAGTGCAAAAGTGGTTTCCTGCACCAACACAAGTGCGAAAAGTGGTTTTTCAACACTAGCACAAGTGCGAAAAGTGGTTTTTCAACACTAACACAAGTGCGAAAAGTGGTTTTTCAACACTATCACAAGTGCAAAAAGTGTTTTTTCCACACTAATACAAGTGCAAAAGTGGTTTCCTGCACCAACACAAGTGCGAAAAGTGGTTTTTCAACACTAACACAACTTCCGAAAAGTGGTTTTTCAACACTAACACAAGTGCGAAAAGTGGTTTTTCCACACTAATACAAGTGCAAAAGTGGTTTCCTGCACCAACACAAGTGCAAAAAGTGGTTTTTCAACACTAACACAAGTGCAAAAGTGGTTTCCTGCACCAACACAAGTGCAAAAAGTGGTTTTTCAACACTAACACAAGTGCAAAAAGTGTTTTTTCCACACTAATACAAGTGCAAAAGTGGTTTCCTGCACCAACACAAGTGCGAAAAGTGGTTTTTCAACACTAACACAAGTGCAAAAAGTGGTTTTTCAACACTAACACAAGTGCGAAAAGTGGTTTTTCAACACTATCACAAGTGCAAAAAGTGGTTTTTCCACACTAATAGAAGTGCAAAGGTGGTTTCCTGCACCAACACAAGTGCGAAAAGTGGTTTTTCAACACTAGCACACGTGCGAAAAGTGGTTTTTCAACACTATCACAAGTGCAAAAAGTGTTTTTTCCACACTAATACAAGTGCAAAAGTGGTTTCCTGCACCAACACAAGTGCGAAAAGTGGTTTTTCAACACTAACACAAGTGCGAAAAGTGGTTTTTCAACACTAACACAAGTGCAAAAAGTGGTTTTTCAACACTAACACAAGTGCGAAAAGTGGTTTTTCAACACTAACACAAGTGCGAAAAGTGATTTTTCAACACTAACACAAGTGCAAAAAGTGTTTTTTCCACACTAATACAAGTGCAAAAGTGGTTTCCTGCACCAACACAAGTGTGAAAAGTAGTTTTTCAACACGAACACAAGTGCGAAAAGTGGTTTTTCAACACTATAACAAGTGCAAAAAGTGTTTTTTCCACACTAATACAAGTGCAAAAGTGGTTTCCTGCACCAACACAAGTGCGAAAAGTGGTTTTTCAACACTAGCACAAGTGCGAAAAGTGGTTTTTCAACACTAACACAAGTGCGAAAAGTGGTTTTTCAACACTATCACAAGTGCAAAAAGTGTTTTTTCCACACTAATACAAGTGCAAAAGTGGTTTCCTGCACCAACACAAGTGCGAAAAGTGGTTTTTCAACACTAACACAACTTCCGAAAAGTGGTTTTTCAACACTAACACAAGTGCGAAAAGTGGTTTTTCCACACTAATACAAGTGCAAAAGTGGTTTCCTGCACCAACACAAGTGCAAAAAGTGGTTTTTCAACACTAACACAAGTGCAAAAAGTGGTTTTTCAACACTATCACAAGTGCAAAAAGTGTTTTTTCCACACTAATACAAGTGCAAAAGTGGTTTCCTGCAACAACACAAGTGCGAAAAGTGGTTTTTCAACACCAACACAAGTGCGAAAAGTGGTTTTTCAACACCAACACAAGTGCCAAAAGTGGTTTTTCAACACTATCACAAGTGCAAAAAGTGTTTTTTCCACACTAATACAAGTGCAAAAGTGGTTTCCTGCACCAACACAAGTGCGAAAAGTGGTTTTTCAACACTAACACAAGTGCGAAAAGTGGTTTTTCAACACTAACACAAGTGTGAAAAGTGGTTTTTCCACACTAATACAAGTGCAAAAGTGGTGTCCTGCACCAACACAAGTGCGAAAAGTGGTTTTTCAACCCTAACACAAGTGCGAAAAGTGGTTTTTCAACACTAACACAAGTGCGAAAAGTGGTTTTTCAACACTAACACAAGTGCGAAAAGTGGTTTTTCCACACTAATATAAGTGCAAAAGTGGTTTCCTGCACCAACACAAGTGCGAAAGTGGTTTTTCAACACCAACACAAGTGCGAAAAGTGGTTTTTCCACACTAACACAAGTGCGAAAAGTGGTTTTTCAACACTATCACAAGTGCAAAAAGTGTTTATTCCACATTAATACAAGTGCAAAAAGTGGTTTTCCCACACTAATACAAGTGCAAAGTGGTTTCCTGCACCAACACAAGTGCGAAAAGTGGTTTTTCAACACTAACAGAAGTGCGAAAAGTGGTTTTTCAACACTAACACAAGTGCGAAAAGTGGTTTTTCAACACTATCACAAGTGCAAAAAGTGTTTTTTCCACACTAATACAAGTGCAAAAGTGGTTTCCTGCACCAACACAAGTGCGAAAAGTGGTTTTTCAACACTAACACAAGTGCGAAAAGTGGTTTTTCCACACTAATACAAGTGCAAAAGTGGTTTCCTGCACCAACACAAGTGCGAAAAGTGGTTTTTCAACACCAACACAAGTGCGAAAAGTGGTTTTTCAACACCAACACAAGTGCGAAAAGTGGTTTTTCAACACTATCACAAGTGCAAAAAGTGTTTTTTCCACACTAATACAAGTGCAAAAGTGGTTTCCTGCAAAAACACAAGTGCGAAAAGTGGTTTTTCAACACTAACACAAGTGCGAAAAGTGGTTTTTCAACACTAACACAAGTGCGAAAAGTGGTTTTTCCACACTAATACAAGTGCAAAAGTGGTTTTCTGCACCAACACAAGTGCGAAAAGTGGTTTTTCAACACTAACACAAGTGCGAAAAGTGGTTTTTCAACACTAACACAAGTGCGAAAAGTGGTTTTTCAACACTAACACAAGTGCGAAAAGTGGTTTTTCCACACTAATACAAGTGCAAAAGTGGTTTCCTGCACCAACACAAGTGCGAAAAGTGGTTTTTCAACACTAACACAAGTGCGAAAAGTGGTTTTTCAACACTAACACAAGTGCGAAAAGTGGTTTGTCCACACTAATACAAGTGCAAAAGTGGTTTCCTGCACCAACACAAGTGCGAAAAGTGATTTTTCAACACTAACACAAGTGCGAAAAGTGGTTTTTCAACACTATCACAAGTGCAAAAAGTGGTTTTGCCACACTAATACAAGTGCAAAAGTGGTTTGCTGCACCAACACAAGTGCGAAAAGTGGTTTTTCAACACTAACACAAGTGCGAAAAGTGGTTTTTCAACACTATCACAAGTGCAAAAAGTGTTTTTTCCACACTAATACAAGTGCAAAAGTGGTTTCCTGCACCAACACAAGTGCGAAAAGTGGTTTTTCCACACTAATACAAGTGCAAAAGTGGTTTCCTGCACCAACACAAGTGCGAAAAGTGGTTTTTCAACACTATCACAAGTGCAAAAAGTGTTTTTTCCACACTAATACAAGTGCAAAAGTGGTTTCCTGCACCAACACAAGTGCGAAAAGTGGTTTTTCAACACTAACACAAGTGCGAAAAGTGGTTTTTCAACACTAACACAAGTGCGAAAAGTGGTTTTTCCACACTAATACAAGTGCAAAAGTGGTTTATCAACACTAACACAAGTGCGAAAAGTGGTTTTTCCACACTAATACAAGTGCAAAAGTGGTTTCCTGCACCAACACAAGTGCGAAAATTGGTTTTTCAACACCAACACAAGTGCGAAAAGTGGTTTTTCAGCACTATCACAAGTGCAAAAAGTGGTTTTTCCACACTAATACAAGTGCAAAGTGGTTTCCTGCACCAACACAAGTGCGAAAAGTGGTTTTTCAACACTAACAGAAGTGCGAAAAGTGGTTTTTCAACACTAACACAAGTGCGAAAAGTGGTTTTTCAACACTATCACAAGTGCAAAAAGTGTTTTTTCCACACTAATACAAGTGCAAAAATGGTTTCCTGCACCAACACAAGTGCGAAAAGTGGTTTTTCAACACTAACACAAGTGCAAAAAGTGGTTTTTCAACACTATCACAAGTGCAAAAAGTGTTTTTCCCACACTAATACAAGTGCAAAAATGGTTTCCTGCACCAACACAAGTGCGATAAGTGGTTTTTCAACACTAACACAAGTGCGAAAAGTGGTTTTTCCACACTAATACAAGTGCAAAAAGTGTTTTTTCCACACTAATACAAGTGCAAAAGTGGTTTCCTGCACCAACACAAGTGCGAAAAGTGGTTTTTCAACATCAACACAAGTGCGAAAAGTGGTTTTTCAACACTAACACAAGTGCGAAAAGTGGTTTTGCCACACTAATACAAGTGCAAAAGTGGTTTCCTGCACCAGCACAAGTGCGAAAAGTGGTTTTTCAACGCCAGCACAAGTGTGGAAATTGGTTTTGCAACACGAAGACAAATGCGAATTGTGGTTTTCAACACGGGCGCAAGTGCGAAAAGTGGTTTTACATCACCAACACAAGTGCGAAAAGTGGTTTTCAACATGAGCACATGTGTGTAAAGTGGTTTTCAATGCCAGCACAAGTATGGAAAGTTGTTTTGCAACACCAACACAAGTGCAAAAAGTGGTTTTCAACGCCAATACGAGTGCGGAAAGTGGTTTTGCAACACTAACACAAGTGTGATAAGTGGTTTTGCAACACAAGCACGGGTGAGAAAAGTGGTTTTTGCAACACTAACGCAAGTGTGATAAGTGGTTTTCAACACCAGCACAGGTGCGGAAAGTGGTTTTGCAATACTAAAACAAATGCGAAAAGTGGTTTTCAACACGAGCATGAGTGCTGAAAGTGGTTTTCTACGGCAGCAGAAGTGTGGAAATTGGTTTTTGCAACACTAACACAAACGCGAATAATGGTTTACAACACGAGCACAAGTGCGGAAAGTGGTTTGCAACACTAACACAAGTGCGAAGAGTGGTTTTCAACGCCAGCACTAATGCGAAAAGTGGTTTTGCAACACTAACACAAGTGAGTTAAATGGTTTTGCAACACTAACACAAGTGCAAAACGTGGTTTTGAACACTAAGAGTAGCGGGAAATGTGGTTTTCAACACCAGCAGAAGGGCATAACGTTGTTTTCAACGCCAGCAAAAGTGCAGAAAGTGGTTTGCAATCATAGCACATGTGTGAAAAGTGGTTTTCAATGCCAGCACAAGTGTGGAAAGTGGTTTTACAACACTAACACTAACGCAAAAATTAGTTTTCAACGTCAGCACAGTGTGGAAAGTTGTTTTCAACACGAATGCAAGTTTGGAAAGTGGTTTTGCAACACTAGCTCAAGTGCGGAGAGTGGTTTTCAACGCCAGCACAAGTGCGAAAAGTGCTTTTGCAACACTAACACAGGTGAGACAAGTGGTTTTGCAACACTAACACAAGTGCAAAAAGTGGTTTTGAACACTAACAGGAGCGCGAAAAGTGGTTTTCAACACTAGCTAAAGTGCAAGAAGTGGTTTTCGACGCCAGCGCAAGTGCGGAAAGTGGTTTAGCAATACGAGCACATGTGTGTAAAGTGGTTTTCAATGCCAGCACAAGTGTGGAAAGTGGTTTTGCAACACTAACACAAGTGTGGAAAGTGGTTTTCAACACGAGCACAGGTGCAATAAGTGGTTTTGCAACACCAAGATAAATCCCAATTGTGGTTTTCAACACTAGCGCAAGTGCGAAAAGTGGATTTGCAACACTAACACAAGTGCGAAAAGTGGTTTTGCAACAATAACACAAGGGCGAAAGTTGTTTTGCAACATTAACACAGGTGCGAAAGTGGTGTTGCAACACGAACCCAAGTGCGATAAGTGGTTTTCAACGCCAGTATGAGTGCGGCAAGTGGTTTTTGCAACAATAACACAAGTGCAAAAAGTGGTTTTGCAACACGAACACAAGTGTGATGAGTGGTTTTGGAACACAAGCACGAGTAAGAAAAGTGGTTTGAAACACTAACACAAGTGTGATAAGTGGTTTGCAACACCAGCACGGGCACAGGAAGTGGTTATGCAACACTAAAACAAATGCGAAAAGTGGTTTTCAACACTAGCACGAGTGCTGAAAGTGCTTTTCAATGGCAGCAGAAGTGTGGAAATTGGTTTTTGCAACACTAATACAAATGCGAATAATGGTTTACAACACAAGCACGAGTGCATGCAGTGGTCTGCAACACTAACACAAGTGTGGTAAGTGGTTTTCAACACGAGCACAAGTGCGATAAGTGGTTTTGCATCACCAACCCAAATGCGGAAAGTGGTTTTCAATGCCAGCATAAGTGTGGAAATTGGTTTTTGCAACACCAACACAAATGGAATAATGGCGAACAACACCAGCACGAGTGCGGAAAGTGGTTTGCAACACGAACACAAGTGTGGAAAGTGGTTTTCAACACGAGCACAAGTGCGATAACTGGTTTTGCAACACGAACCCGATTGCGAAAAGTGGTTTTCAATGCAAGCACAAGTGTGGAAATTGGTTTTCCAACAATAACACAAGTGTGGAAAGTGGTTTTGCAACAATAACCCAATTGCGAAAAGTGGTTTTCAACATGAGCACGAGTGTGGAAAGTGGTTTTCAATGCCAGAACAAGTGTGGAAATTGGTTTTGCAACACTAAGACAAATGCGAATTGTGGTTTTCAACATGAGCACATGTGTGTAAAGTGGTTTTCAATGCCAGCACAAGTATGGAAAGTGGTTTTGCAACACCAACACAAGTGCAAAAAGTGGTTTTCAACGCCAATACGAGTGCGGAAAGTGGTTTTTGCAACAATAACACAAGTGTGAAAAGTGGTTTTGCAACACTAACACAAGTGTGATAAGTGGTTTTGCAACACTAAGAGTAGCGGGAAATGTGGTTTTCAACACCAGCAGAAGGGCAAAACGTTGTTTTCAACGCCAGCAAAAGTGCAGAAAGTGGTTTGCAATCATAGCACATGTGTGAAAAGTGGTTTTCAATGCCAGCACAAGTGTGGAAAGTGGTTTAACAACACTAACACTAACGCAGAAATTAGTTTTCAACGTCAGCACAGTGTGGAAAGTTGTTTTCAACACGAATGCAAGTTTGGAAAGTGGTTTTGCAACACTAGCTCAAGTGCGGAGAGTGGTTTTCAACGCCAGCACAAGTGCGAAAAGTGCTTTTGCAACACTAACACAGGTGAGACAAGTGGTTTTGCAACACTAACACAAGTGCAAAAAGTGGTTTTGAACACTAACAGGAGCGCGAAAAGTGGTTTTCAACACTAGCTAAAGTGCAAGAAGTGGTTTTCGACGCCAGCGCAAGTGCGGAAAGTGGTTTAGCAATACGAGCACATGTGTGTAAAGTGGTTTTCAATGCCAGCACAAGTGTGGAAAGTGGTTTTGCAACACTAACACAAGTATGGAAAGTGGTTTTCAACACGAGCACAGGTGCAATAAGTGGTTTTGCAACACCAAGATAAATCCCAATTGTGGTTTTCAACACTAGTGCAAGTGCGAAAAGTGGATTTGCAACACTAACACAAGTGCGAAAAGTGGTTTTGCAACAATAACACAAGGGCGAAAGTTGTTTTGCAACATTAACACAGGTGCGAAAGTGGTGTTGCAACACGAACCCAAGTGCGATAAGTGGTTTTCAACGCCAGTATGAGTGCGGCAAGTGGTTTTTGCAACAATAACACAAGTGCAAAAAGTGGTTTTGCAACACAAGCACGAGTGAGAAAAGTGGTTTGAAACACTAACACAAGTGTGATATGTGGTTTGCAACACCAGCACGGGCACAGAAAGTGGTTGTGCAACACTAAAACAAATGCGAAAAGTGGTTTTCAACACTAGCCGAGTGCTGAAAGTGCTTTTCAATGGCAGCAGAAGTGTGGAAATTGGTTTTTGCAACACTAATACAAATGCGAACTAGAACGGGCACTCGGTAGAGCGCATACCTTCGCCGCAGCTACTGTTCTGTACTTGGCATGGGAGTGTAGGGAACAGAACAACAAAAATACGATTTTGACCTTTTCGTGACCTTGACCTTGACCTTTGACCCGATTGCTCCCAAAATCTAACCAAATGTGTCCCGTATAATAACCAATCATGCCACCAAATTTCATGCAATTCGGTTGAATACTTTTTGAGTTATGCGATTAACATACACACACACACACAGACATACAAATAAATACACAGCGATCAAAACATAACCTTCCGCTTTTGCGAAGGTAATAATGGTTTACAACACAAGCACGAGTGCATACAGTGGTTTGCAACACTAACACAAGTGTGGTAAGTGGTTTTCAACACGAGCACAAGTGCGATAAGTGGTTTTGCATCACCAACCCAAATGCGGGAAGTGGTTTTCAATGCCAGCATAAGTGTGGAAATTGGTTTTTGCAACACCAACACAAATGGAATAATGGCGAACAACACCAGCACGAGTGCGGAAAGTGGTTTGCAACACTAACACAAGTGTGGAAAGTGGTTTTCAACACGAGCACAAGTGCGATAACTGGGTTTGCAACACGAACCCGATTGCGAAAAGTGGTTTTCAATGCAAGCACAAGTGTGGAAAGTGGTTTTGCAACAATAACCCAATTGCAAAAAGTGGTTTTCAACATGAGCACGAGTGTGGAAAGTGGTTTTCAACGCCAGCACAAGTGTGGAAATTGGTTTTGCAACACTAAGACAAATGCGAATTGTGGTTTTCAACACGGGCGCAAGTGCGAAAAGTGGTTTTACAACACCAACACAAGTGCGAAAAGTGGTTTTCAACATGAGCACATGTGTGTAAAGTGGTTTTCAATGCCAGCACAAGTATGGAAAGTGGTTTTGCAACACCAACACAAGTGCAAAAAGTGGTTTTCAACGCCAATACGAGTGCGGAAAGTGGTTTTTGCAACAATAACACAAGTGCGAAAAGTGGTTTTGCAACACTAACACAAGTGTCGAAAGTGGTTTTCAACATGAGCACAAGTGCGATACGTGGTTTTGCAACACCAACCCAATTGCGGAAAGTCGTTTTCAATGCCAGCATAAGTGTGGAAATTGGTTTTTGCAACACCAACACAAATGCGAATAATGGTTTACAACATCAGCACGAGTGCGGAAAGTGGTTTGCAACACAAACACAAGTGTGGAAAGTGGTTTTTCAACCCGGGCACAAGTCCGACAACTGGTTTTGCAACACGAACCCAATTGCGAAAAGTGGTTTTCAACATGAGCACGAGTGTGGAAAGTGGTTTTCAATGCCAGCACAAGTGTGGAACTTGGTTTTGCAACACTAAGACAAATGCGAATTGTGGTTTTCAACACGGGCGCAAGTGCGAAAAGTGGTTTTACAACACTAACACAAGTGCGAAAAGTGGTTTTCAACATGAGCACATGTGTGTAAAGTGGTTTTCAATGCCAGCACAAGTATGGAAAGTGGTTTTGCAACACTAACACAAGTGCAAAAAGTGGTTTTCAATGCCAATACAAGTGCGGAAAGTGGTTTTTGCAACAATAACACAAGTGCGAAAAGTGGTTTTGCAACACTGACACAAGTGTGATAAGTGGTTTTGCAACACAAGCGCGGGTGAGAAAAGTGGTTTTTGCAACACTAACGCAAGTGTGATAAGTGGTTTTCAACACCAGCACAGGTGCGGAAAGTGGTTTTGCAATACTAAAACAAATGCGAAAAGTGGTTTTCAACACGAGCATGAGTGCTGAAAGTGGTTTTCTACGACAGCAGAAGTGTGGAAATTGTTTTTTGCAACAATAACACAAATGCGAATAATGGTTTACAACACGAGCACGAGTGCGGAAAGTGGTTTGCAACACTAACACAAGTGCGGAGAGTTGTTTTCAACGCCAGCACTAATGCGAAAAGTGGTTTTGAAACACTAACACAAGTGAATTAAATGGTTTTGCAACACAACTGCAAAACGTGGTTTTGAACACTAAGAGTAGCGGGAAATGTGGTTTTCAACACCAGCAGAAGGGCAAAACGTTGTTTTCAACGCCAGCAAAAGTGCAGAAAGTGGTTTGCAATCATAGCACATGTGTGAAAAGTGGTTTTCAATGCCAGCACAAGTGTGGAAAGTGGTTTTACAACACTAACACTAACGCAAAAATTAGTTTTCAACGTCAGCACAGTGTGGAAAGTTGTTTTCAACACGAATGCAAGTTTGGAAAGTGGTTTTGCAACACTAGCTCAAGTGCGGAGAGTGGTTTTCAACGCCAGCACAAGTGCGAAAAGTGCTTTTGCAACAATAACACAGGTGAGACAAGTGGTTTTGCAACACTAACACAAGTGCAAAAAGTGGTTTTGAACACTAACAGGAGCGCGAAAAGTGGTTTTCAACACTAGCTAAAGTGCAAGAAGTGGTTTTCGACGCCAGCGCAAGTGCAGAAAGTGGTTTAGCAATACGAGCACATGTGTGTAAAGTGGTTTTCAATGCCAGCACAAGTGTGGAAAGTGGTTTTGCAACACTAACACAAGTGTGGAAAGTGGTTTTCAACACGAGCACAGGTGCAATAAGTGGTTTTGCAACACCAAGATAAATCCCAATTGTGGTTTTCAACACTAGCGCAAGTGCGAAAAGTGGATTTGCAACACTAACACAAGTGCGAAAAGTGGTTTTGCAACAATAACACAAGGGCGAAAGTTGTTTTGCATCATTAACACAGGTGCGAAAGTGGTGTTGCAACACGAACCCAAGTGCGATAAGTGGTTTTCAACGCCAGTATGAGTGCGGCAAGTGGTTTTTGCAACAATAACACAAGTGCAAAAAGTGGTTTTGCAACACGAACACAAGTGTGATGAGTGGTTTTGGAACACAAGCACGAGTAAGAAAAGTGGTTTGAAACACTAACACAAGTGTGATAAGTGGTTTGCAACACCAGCACGGGCACAGGAAGTGGTTATGCAACACTAAAACAAATGCGAAAAGTGGTTTTCAACACTAGCACGAGTGCTGAAAGTGCTTTTCAATGGCAGCAGAAGTGTGGAAATTGGTTTTTGCAACACTAATACAAATGCGAATAATGGTTTACAACACAAGCACGAGTGCATACAGTGGTCTGCAACACTAACACAAGTGTGGTAAGTGGTTTTCAACACGAGCACAAGTGCGATAAGTGGTTTTGCATCACCAACCCAAATGCGGAAAGTGGTTTTCAATGCCAGCATAAGTGTGGAAATTGGTTTTTGCAACACCAACACAAATGGAATAATGGCGAACAACACCAGCACGAGTGCGGAAAGTGGTTTGCAACACGAACACAAGTGTGGAAAGTGGTTTTCAACACGAGCACAAGTGCGATAACTGGTTTTGCAACACGAACCCGATTGCGAAAAGTGGTTTTCAATGCAAGCACAAGTGTGGAAATTGGTTTTCCAACAATAACACAAGTGTGGAAAGTGCTTTTGCAACAATAACCCAATTGCGAAAAGTGGTTTTCGACATGAGCACGAGTGTGGAAAGTGGTTTTCAATGCCAGAACAAGTGTGGAAATTGGTTTTGCAACACTAAGACAAATGCGAATTGTGGTTTTCAACACGGGCGCAAGTGCAAAAAGTGGTTTTACAACACCAACACAAGTGCGAAAAGTGGTTTTCAACATGAGCACATGTGTGTAAAGTGGTTTTCAATGCCAGCACAAGTATGGAAAGTGGTTTTGCAACACCAACACAAGTGTAAAAAGTGGTTTTCAACGCCAATACGAGTGCGGAAAGTGGTTTTTCAACACTAATACAAGTGTAAAAGTGGTTTCCTGCACCAACACAAGTGCGAAAAGTGGTTTTTCAACACTAACACAAGTGCGAAAAGTGGTTTTTCAACACTAACACAAGTGCGAAAAGTGGTTTTTCCACACTAACACAAGTGCGAAAAGTGGTGTTTCCTGCACCAACACAAGTGCGAAAAGTGGTTTCCTGCACCAACACAAGTGCGAAAGTGGTTTTTCAACACCAACACAAGTGCGAAAAGTGGTTTTTCCACACTAACACAAGTGCGAAAAGTGGTTTTTCAACACTAACACATGTGTGAAAAGTGGTTTTTCCACACTAATACAAGTGCAAAAGTGGTTTTTCAACACTATCACAAGTGCAAAAAGTGTTTTTTCCACACTAATACAAGTGCAAAAGTGGTTTCCTGCACCAACACAAGTGCGAAAAGTGGTTTTTCAACACTATCACAAGTGCAAAAAGTGTTTTTTCAACACTAGCACAAGTGTGGAAAGTGGTTTCGCAACACAGGCACAAGTGTAGAACGTGTTTTCCAACATGATTGCAAGTGTGGAAAGTGGTTTTGCAACAATAGCTCAAGTGCGGAGAGTGGTTTTCAACACCAGCACAAGTGCGAAAAGTGCTTTTGCAACACTAACACAAGTGAGACAAGTGGTTTTGCTACACTAACATAAGTGCAAAAAGTGGTTTTGAACACTAACAGGAGCTCGAAAAGTGGTTTTCAACACTAGTCGAAGTGCAAGAAGTGGTTTTCAACGCCACCACAAGTGCAGAAGGTGGTTTTGCAATCCGAGCACATGTGTGTAAAGTGGTTTTAAATGCCAGCACAAGTGTGGAAAGTGCTTTTGCAACACTAACTCAAGTGCAAAAAGTGGTTTTCATTGCCAGCACAAGTGCGAAAAGTGGTTTTTGCAACAAAATCACAAGTGCGAAAAGTCGTTTTGCAACACTAACACAAGTGTAGAAAGTGGTTTTCAACACGAGCACAAGTGCGATATGTGGTTTTGCAACACCAAGACAAATTCCAATTGTGGTTTTCAACACCAGCGCAAGTGCGAAAAGTGGATTTGCACCAGCGCAAGTGCGAAAGTGGTTTTCAACACCAGCGCAGGTGCGAAAAGTGGATTTGCAACACGAACACAAGTGCAAAAAGTGGTTTTGCAACACCAACACAAGTGTGAAAGTGGTTTTGCAACACTAACACAAGTGCAAAACTGGTTTTGCAACACGAACACAAGTGCGATAAGTAGTTTTCAATGCCAGTACGAGTGCGGAAAGTGGTTTTTGAAACAATAACACAAGTGCAAAAAGTGGTTTTGCAACACAAGCACGAGTGAGAAAAGTGGTTTTGCAACACTAACACAAGTGTGATAAGTGGTTGTCAACACCAGCACGGGCACGCAAAGTGGTTTTGCAATACTAAAACAAATGCAAAAAGTGGTTTTCAACACTAGCACGAGTGCTGAATGTGGTTTTCATCGGCAGCAGAAGTGTGGAAATTGGTTTTTGCAACACTAATACAAATGCGAATAATGGTTTACAACACAAGCACGAGTGCGGAAAGTGGTTTGCAACACTAACACAAATGTGGAAAGTGGTTTTCAACATGAGCGCAAGTGCGATACGTGGTTTTGCAACACCAACCCAATTGCGGAAAGTGGTTTAAAATGCCAGCATAAGTGTGGAAATTGGTTTTTGCAACACCAACACAAATGCGAATAATGGTTTACAACATCAGCACGAGTGTGGAAAGTGGTTTTCAACCCCAGCACAAGTCCGACAACTGGTTTTGCAACACGAACCCAATTGCGAAAAGTGGTTTTCAACATGAGCATGAGTGTGGAAAGTGGTTTTCAATGCCAGCACAAGTGTGGAACTTGGTTTTGCAACACTAAGACAAATGCGAATTGTGGTTTTCAACACGGGCGCAAGTGCGAAAAGTGGTTTTCAACATGAGCACATGTGTGTAAAGTGGCTTTCAATGCCAGCACAAGTATGGAAAGTGGTTTTGCAACACTAACACAAGTGCAAAAAGTGGTTTTCAACGCCAATACGAGTGCGGAAAGTGTTTTTTGCAACAATAACACAAGTGTGAAAAGTGGTTTTGCAACACTAACACAAGTGTGATAAGTGGTTTTGCAACACAAGCACGGGTGAGAAAAGTGGTTTTTGCAACACTAACGCAAGTGTGATAAGTGGTTTTCAACACCAGCACAGGTGCGGAAAGTGGTTTTGCAATACTAAAACAAATGCGAAAAGTGGTTTTCAACACGAGCATGAGTGCTGAAAGTGGTTTTCTACGGCAGCAGAAGTGTGGAAATTGGTTTTTGCAACACTAACACAAACGCGAATAATGGTTTACAACACGAGCACAAGTGCGGAAAGTGGTTTGCAACACTAACACAAGTGCGAAGAGTGGTTTTCAACGCCAGCACTAATGCGAAAAGTGGTTTTGCAACACTAACACAAGTGAGTTAAATGGTTTTGCAACACTAACACAAGTGCAAAACGTGGTTTTGAACACTAAGAGTAGCGGGAAATGTGGTTTTCAACACCAGCAGAAGGGCATAACGTTGTTTTCAACGCCAGCAAAAGTGCAGAAAGTGGTTTGCAATCATAGCACATGTGTGAAAAGTGGTTTTCAATGCCAGCACAAGTGTGGAAAGTGGTTTTACAACACTAACACTAACGCAAAAATTAGTTTTCAACGTCAGCACAGTGTGGAAAGTTGTTTTCAACACGAATGCAAGTTTGGAAAGTGGTTTTGCAACACTAGCTCAAGTGCGGAGAGTGGTTTTCAACGCCAGCACAAGTGCGAAAAGTGCTTTTGCAACACTAACACAGGTGAGACAAGTGGTTTTGCAACACTAACACAAGTGCAAAAAGTGGTTTTGAACACTAACAGGAGCGCGAAAAGTGGTTTTCAACACTAGCTAAAGTGCAAGAAGTGGTTTTCATTGCCAGCACAAGTGCGAAAAGTGGTTTTTGCAACAAAATCACAAGTGCGAAAAGTCGTTTTGCAACACTAACACAAGTGTAGAAAGTGGTTTTCAACACGAGCACAAGTGCGATATGTGGTTTTGCAACACCAAGACAAATTCCAATTGTGGTTTTCAACACCAGCGCAAGTGCGAAAAGTGGATTTGCACCAGCGCAAGTGCGAAAGTGGTTTTCAACACCAGCGCAGGTGCGAAAAGTGGATTTGCAACACGAACACAAGTGCAAAAAGTGGTTTTGCAACACCAACACAAGTGTGAAAGTGGTTTTGCAACACTAACACAAGTGCAAAACTGGTTTTGCAACACGAACACAAGTGCGATAAGTAGTTTTCAATGCCAGTACGAGTGCGGAAAGTGGTTTTTGAAACAATAACACAAGTGCAAAAAGTGGTTTTGCAACACAAGCACGAGTGAGAAAAGTGGTTTTGCAACACTAACACAAGTGTGATAAGTGGTTGTCAACACCAGCACGGGCACGCAATGTGGTTTTGCAATACTAAAACAAATGCAAAAAGTGGTTTTCAACACTAGCACGAGTGCTGAATGTGGTTTTCATCGGCAGCAGAAGTGTGGAAATTGGTTTTTGCAACACTAATACAAATGCGAATAATGGTTTACAACACAAGCACGAGTGCGGAAAGTGGTTTGCAACACTAACACAAATGTGGAAAGTGGTTTTCAACATGAGCACAAGTGCGATACGTGGTTTTGCAACACCAACCCAATTGCGGAAAGTGGTTTAAAATGCCAGCATAAGTGTGGAAATTGGTTTTTGCAACACCAACACAAATGCGAATAATGGTTTACAACATCAGCACGAGTGTGGAAAGTGGTTTTCAACCCCAGCACAAGTCCGACAACTGGTTTTGCAACACGAACCCAATTGCGAAAAGTGGTTTTCAACATGAGCATGAGTGTGGAAAGTGGTTTTCAATGCCAGCACAAGTGTGGAACTTGGTTTTGCAACACTAAGACAAATGCGAATTGTGGTTTTCAACACGGGCGCAAGTGCGAAAAGTGGTTTTCAACATGAGCACATGTGTGTAAAGTGGCTTTCAATGCCAGCACAAGTATGGAAAGTGGTTTTGCAACACTAACACAAGTGCAAAAAGTGGTTTTCAACGCCAATACGAGTGCGGAAAGTGTTTTTTGCAACAATAACACAAGTGTGAAAAGTGGTTTTGCAACACTAACACAAGTGTGATAAGTGGTTTTGCAACACAAGCACGGGTGAGAAAAGTGGTTTTTGCAACACTAACGCAAGTGTGATAAGTGGTTTTCAACACCAGCACAGGTGCGGAAAGTGGTTTTGCAATACTAAAACAAATGCGAAAAGTGGTTTTCAACACGAGCATGAGTGCTGAAAGTGGTTTTCTACGGCAGCAGAAGTGTGGAAATTGGTTTTTGCAACACTAACACAAACGCGAATAATGGTTTACAACACGAGCACAAGTGCGGAAAGTGGTTTGCAACACTAACACAAGTGCGAAGAGTGGTTTTCAACGCCAGCACTAATGCGAAAAGTGGTTTTGCAACACTAACACAAGTGAGTTAAATGGTTTTGCAACACTAACACAAGTGCAAAACGTGGTTTTGAACACTAAGAGTAGCGGGAAATGTGGTTTTCAACACCAGCAGAAGGGCATAACGTTGTTTTCAACGCCAGCAAAAGTGCAGAAAGTGGTTTGCAATCATAGCACATGTGTGAAAAGTGGTTTTCAATGCCAGCACAAGTGTGGAAAGTGGTTTTACAACACTAACACTAACGCAAAAATTAGTTTTCAACGTCAGCACAGTGTGGAAAGTTGTTTTCAACACGAATGCAAGTTTGGAAAGTGGTTTTGCAACACTAGCTCAAGTGCGGAGAGTGGTTTTCAACGCCAGCACAAGTGCGAAAAGTGCTTTTGCAACACTAACACAGGTGAGACAAGTGGTTTTGCAACACTAACACAAGTGCAAAAAGTGGTTTTGAACACTAACAGCAGCGCGAAAAGTGGTTTTCAACACTAGCTAAAGTGCAAGAAGTGGTTTTCATTGCCAGCACAAGTGCGAAAAGTGGTTTTTGCAACAAAATCACAAGTGCGAAAAGTCGTTTTGCAACACTAACACAAGTGTAGAAAGTGGTTTTCAACACGAGCACAAGTGCGATATGTGGTTTTGCAACACCAAGACAAATTCCAATTGTGGTTTTCAACACCAGCGCAAGTGCGAAAAGTGGATTTGCACCAGCGCAAGTGCGAAAGTGGTTTTCAACACCAGCGCAGGTGCGAAAAGTGGATTTGCAACACGAACACAAGTGCAAAAAGTGGTTTTGCAACACCAACACAAGTGTGATAAGTAGTTTTCAATGCCAGTACGAGTGCGGAAAGTGGTTTTTGAAACAATAACACAAGTGCAAAAAGTGGTTTTGCAACACAAGCACGAGTGAGAAAAGTGGTTTTGCAACACTAACACAAGTGTGATAAGTGGTTGTCAACACCAGCACGGGCACGCAAAGTGGTTTTGCAATACTAAAACAAATGCAAAAAGTGGTTTTCAACACTAGCACGAGTGCTGAATGTGGTTTTCATCGGCAGCAGAAGTGTGGAAATTGGTTTTTGCAACACTAATACAAATGCGAATAATGGTTTACAACACAAGCACGAGTGCGGAAAGTGGTTTGCAACACTAACACAAATGTGGAAAGTGGTTTTCAACATGAGCACAAGTGCGATACGTGGTTTTGCAACACCAACCCAATTGCGGAAAGTGGTTTAAAATGCCAGCATAAGTGTGGAAATTGGTTTTTGCAACACCAACACAAATGCGAATAATGGTTTACAACATCAGCACGAGTGTGGAAAGTGGTTTTCAACCCCAGCACAAGTCCGACAACTGGTTTTGCAACACGAACCCAATTGCGAAAAGTGGTTTTCAACATGAGCATGAGTGTGGAAAGTGGTTTTCAATGCCAGCACAAGTGTGGAACTTGGTTTTGCAACACTAAGACAAATGCGAATTGTGGTTTTCAACACGGGCGCAAGTGCGAAAAGTGGTTTTCAACATGAGCACATGTGTGTAAAGTGGCTTTCAATGCCAGCACAAGTATGGAAAGTGGTTTTGCAACACTAACACAAGTGCAAAAAGTGGTTTTCAACGCCAATACGAGTGCGGAAAGTGTTTTTTGCAACAATAACACAAGTGTGAAAAGTGGTTTTGCAACACTAACACAAGTGTGATAAGTGGTTTTGCAACACAAGCACGGGTGAGAAAAGTGGTTTTTGCAACACTAACGCAAGTGTGATAAGTGGTTTTCAACACCAGCACAGGTGCGGAAAGTGGTTTTGCAATACTAAAACAAATGCGAAAAGTGGTTTTCAACACGAGCATGAGTGCTGAAAGTGGTTTTCTACGGCAGCAGAAGTGTGGAAATTGGTTTTTGCAACACTAACACAAACGCGAATAATGGTTTACAACACGAGCACAAGTGCGGAAAGTGGTTTGCAACACTAACACAAGTGCGAAGAGTGGTTTTCAACGCCAGCACTAATGCGAAAAGTGGTTTTGCAACACTAACACAAGTGAGTTAAATGGTTTTGCAACACTAACACAAGTGCAAAACGTGGTTTTGAACACTATCACAAGTGCAAAAAGTGTTTTTTCCACACTAATACAAGTGCAAAAGTGGTTTCCTGCACCAACACAAGTGCGAAAAGTGGTTTTTCAACACTAACACAAGTGCAAAAAGTGGTTTTTCAACACTAACACAAGTGTGAAAAGTGGTTTTTCAACACTATCACAAGTGCAAAAAGTGTTTTTTCCACACTAATACAAGTGCAAAAGTGGTTTCCTGCACCAACACAAGTGCGAAAAGTGGTTTTTCAACACGAACACAAGTGCGAAAAGTAGTTTTTCAACACTAACACAAATGCGAAAAGTGGTTTTTCAACACTAACACAAGTGCGAAAAGTGTTTTTTGCACACTAATACAAGTGCAAAAGTGGTTGCCTGCTCCAACACAAGTGCGAAAAGTGGTTTTTCAACACTAACACAAATGTGAAAAGTGGTTTTTCAACACTATCACAAGTGCAAAAAGTGTTTTTTCCACACTAATAAAAGTGCAAAAGTGGTTTCCCGCACCAACACAAGTGCGAAAAGTGGTTTTTCAACACTAAAACAAGTGCGAAAAGTGGTTTTTCAACACGAACACAAGTGCGAAAAGTGGTTTTTCCACACTAATACAAGTGCAAAAGTGGTTTCCTGCACCAACACAAGTGCGAAAAGTGGTTTTTCAACACTATCACAAGTGCAAAAAGTGTTTTTTCCACACTAATACAAGTGCAAAAGTGGTTTCCTGCACCAACACAAGTGCGAAAAGTGGTTTTTCAACACTAACACAAGTGCAAAAAGTGTTTTTTCCACACTAATACAAGTGCAAAAGTGGTTTCCTGCACCAACACAAGTGCGAAAAGTGGTTTTTCAACACTAACACAAGTGCGAAAAGTGGTTTTTCAACACTAACACAAGTGCGAAAAGTGGTTTTTCAACACTATCACAAGTGCAAAAAGTGGTTTTTCCACACTAATAGAAGTGCAAAGGTGGTTTCCTGCACCAACACAAGTGCGAAAAGTGGTTTTTCAACACTAACACACGTGCGAAAAGTGGATTTTCAACACTATCACAAGTGCAAAAAGTGGTTTTTCCACACTAATACAAGTGCAAAAGTGGTTTCCTGCACCAACACAAGTGCGAAAAGTGGTTTTTCAACACTAACACAAGTGCGAAAAGTGGTTTTTCAACACTAACACAAGTGCGAAAAGTGGTTTTTCAACACTAACACAAGTGCGAAAAGTGGTTTTTCAACACTAACACAAGTGCGAAAAGTGGTTTTTCAACACTAACACAAGTGCAAAAAGTGTTTTTTCCACACTAATACAAGTGCAAAAGTGGTTTACTGCACCAACACAAGTGCAAAAAGTGTTTTTCCACACTAATACAAGTGCAAAAGTGGTTTCCTGCACCAACACAAGTGCGAAAAGTGGTTTTTCAACACTATCACAAGTGCAAAAAGTGTTTTTTCCACACTAATACAAGTGCAAAAGTGGTTTCCTGCACCAACACAAGTGCGAAAAGTGGTTTTTCAACACTAACACAAGTGCGAAAAGTGGTTTTTCAACGCTAACAAGTGCGAAAGGTGGTTTTTCAACACTATAACAAGTGCAAAAAGTGTTTTTTCCACACTAATACAAGTGCAAAAGTGGTTTCCTGCACCAACACAAGTGCGAAAAGTGTTTTTTCAACACTAACACAAGTGCGAAACGTGGTTTTTCAACACTAACATAAGTGCGAAAAGTGGTTTTTCAACACTAACACAAGTGCGAAAAGTGTTTTTGCCACACTAATGCAAGTGCAAAAGTGGTTTCCTGCACCAACACAAGTGCGAAAAGTGGTTTTTCAACACTAACACAAATGTGAAAAGTGGTTTTTCAACACTATCACAAGTGCAAAAGTGTTTTTTCCACACTAATACAAGTGCAAAAGTGGTTTCCTGCACCAACACAAGTGCGAAAAGTGGTTTTTCAACACTAACACAAGTGCGAAAAGTGGTTTTTCAACACTATCACAAGTGCAAAAAGTGTTTTTTCCACACTAATACAAGTGCAAAAGTGGTTTCCTGCACCAACACAAGTGCGAAAAGTGGTTTTTCAACACTAACACAAGTGCAAAAAGTGTTTTTTCCACACTAATACAAGTGCAAAAGTGGTTTCCTGCACCAACACAAGTGCGAAAAGTGGTTTTTCAACACTAACACAAGTGCAAAAAGTGGTTTTTCAACACTAACACAAGTGCGAAAAGTGGTTTTTCAACACTATCACAAGTGCAAAAAGTGGTTTTTCCACACTAATAGAAGTGCAAAGGTGGTTTCCTGCACCAACACAAGTGCGAAAAGTGGTTTTTCAACACTAACACATGTGCGAAAAGTGGTTTTTCAACACTATCACAAGTGCAAAAAGTGTTTTTTCCACACTAATACAAGTGCAAAAGTGGTTTCCTGCACCAACACAAGTGCGAAATGTGGTTTTTCAACACTAACAAAAGTGCGAAAAGTGGTTTTTCAACACTAACACAAGTGCGAAAAGTGGTTTTTCAACACTAACACAAGTGCGAAAAGTGGTTTTTCAACACTAACACAAGTGCGAAAAGTGATTTTTCAACACTAACACAAGTGCAAAAAGTGTTTTTTCCACACTAATACAAGTGCAAAAGTGGTTTCCTGCACCAACACAAGTGCAAAAAGTGTTTTTTCCACACTAATACAAGTGCAAAAGTGGTTTCCTGCACCAACACAAGTGCAAAAAGTGGTTTTTCAACACTAACACAAGTGCAAAAAGTGTTTTTTCCACACTAATACAAGTGCAAAAGTGGTTTCCTGCACCAACACAAGTGCGAAAAGTGGTTTTTCAACACTAACACAAGTGCAAAAAGTGGTTTTTCAACACTAACACAAGTGCGAAAAGTGGTTTTTCAACACTATCACAAGTGCAAAAAGTGGTTTTTCCACACTAATAGAAGTGCAAAGGTGGTTTCCTGCACCAACACAAGTGCGAAAAGTGGTTTTTCAACACTAACACACGTGCGAAAAGTGGTTTTTCAACACTATCACAAGTGCAAAAAGTGTTTTTTCCACACTAATACAAGTGCAAAAGTGGTTTCCTGCACCAACACAAGTGCGAAAAGTGGTTTTTCAACACTAACACAAGTGCGAAAAGTGGTTTTTCAACACTAACACAAGTGCAAAAAGTGGTTTTTCAACACTAACACAAGTGCGAAAAGTGGTTTTTCAACACTAACACAAGTGCGAAAAGTGATTTTTCAACACTAACACAAGTGCAAAAAGTGTTTTTTCCACACTAATACAAGTGCAAAAGTGGTTTCCTGCACCAACACAAGTGTGAAAAGTAGTTTTTCAACACGAACACAAGTGCGAAAAGTGGTTTTTCAACACTATAACAAGTGCAAAAAGTGTTTTTTCCACACTAATACAAGTGCAAAAGTGGTTTCCTGCACCAACACAAGTGCGAAAAGTGGTTTTTCAACACTAGCACAAGTGCGAAAAGTGGTTTTTCAACACTAACACAAGTGCGAAAAGTGGTTTTTCAACACTATCACAAGTGCAAAAAGTGTTTTTTCCACACTAATACAAGTGCAAAAGTGGTTTCCTGCACCAACACAAGTGCGAAAAGTGGTTTTTCAACACTAACACAACTTCCGAAAAGTGGTTTTTCAACACTAACACAAGTGCGAAAAGTGGTTTTTCCACACTAATACAAGTGCAAAAGTGGTTTCCTGCACCAACACAAGTGCAAAAAGTGGTTTTTCAACACTAACACAAGTGCAAAAGTGGTTTCCTGCACCAACACAAGTGCAAAAAGTGGTTTTTCAACACTAACACAAGTGCAAAAAGTGTTTTTTCCACACTAATACAAGTGCAAAAGTGGTTTCCTGCACCAACACAAGTGCGAAAAGTGGTTTTTCAACACTAACACAAGTGCAAAAAGTGGTTTTTCAACACTAACACAAGTGCGAAAAGTGGTTTTTCAACACTATCACAAGTGCAAAAAGTGGTTTTTCCACACTAATAGAAGTGCAAAGGTGGTTTCCTGCACCAACACAAGTGCGAAAAGTGGTTTTTCAACACTAGCACACGTGCGAAAAGTGGTTTTTCAACACTATCACAAGTGCAAAAAGTGTTTTTTCCACACTAATACAAGTGCAAAAGTGGTTTCCTGCACCAACACAAGTGCGAAAAGTGGTTTTTCAACACTAACACAAGTGCGAAAAGTGGTTTTTCAACACTAACACAAGTGCAAAAAGTGGTTTTTCAACACTAACACAAGTGCGAAAAGTGGTTTTTCAACACTAACACAAGTGCGAAAAGTGATTTTTCAACACTAACACAAGTGCAAAAAGTGTTTTTTCCACACTAATACAAGTGCAAAAGTGGTTTCCTGCACCAACACAAGTGTGAAAAGTAGTTTTTCAACACGAACACAAGTGCGAAAAGTGGTTTTTCAACACTATAACAAGTGCAAAAAGTGTTTTTTCCACACTAATACAAGTGCAAAAGTGGTTTCCTGCACCAACACAAGTGCGAAAAGTGGTTTTTCAACACTAGCACAAGTGCGAAAAGTGGTTTTTCAACACTAACACAAGTGCGAAAAGTGGTTTTTCAACACTATCACAAGTGCAAAAAGTGTTTTTTCCACACTAATACAAGTGCAAAAGTGGTTTCCTGCACCAACACAAGTGCGAAAAGTGGTTTTTCAACACTAACACAACTTCCGAAAAGTGGTTTTTCAACACTAACACAAGTGCGAAAAGTGGTTTTTCCACACTAATACAAGTGCAAAAGTGGTTTCCTGCACCAACACAAGTGCAAAAAGTGGTTTTTCAACACTAACACAAGTGCAAAAAGTGGTTTTTCAACACTATCACAAGTGCAAAAAGTGTTTTTTCCACACTAATACAAGTGCAAAAGTGGTTTCCTGCAACAACACAAGTGCGAAAAGTGGTTTTTCAACACCAACACAAGTGCGAAAAGTGGTTTTTCAACACCAACACAAGTGCCAAAAGTGGTTTTTCAACACTATCACAAGTGCAAAAAGTGTTTTTTCCACACTAATACAAGTGCAAAAGTGGTTTCCTGCACCAACACAAGTGCGAAAAGTGGTTTTTCAACACTAACACAAGTGCGAAAAGTGGTTTTTCAACACTAACACAAGTGTGAAAAGTGGTTTTTCCACACTAATACAAGTGCAAAAGTGGTGTCCTGCACCAACACAAGTGCGAAAAGTGGTTTTTCAACCCTAACACAAGTGCGAAAAGTGGTTTTTCAACACTAACACAAGTGCGAAAAGTGGTTTTTCAACACTAACACAAGTGCGAAAAGTGGTTTTTCCACACTAATATAAGTGCAAAAGTGGTTTCCTGCACCAACACAAGTGCGAAAGTGGTTTTTCAACACCAACACAAGTGCGAAAAGTGGTTTTTCCACACTAACACAAGTGCGAAAAGTGGTTTTTCAACACTATCACAAGTGCAAAAAGTGTTTATTCCACATTAATACAAGTGCAAAAAGTGGTTTTCCCACACTAATACAAGTGCAAAGTGGTTTCCTGCACCAACACAAGTGCGAAAAGTGGTTTTTCAACACTAACAGAAGTGCGAAAAGTGGTTTTTCAACACTAACACAAGTGCGAAAAGTGGTTTTTCAACACTATCACAAGTGCAAAAAGTGTTTTTTCCACACTAATACAAGTGCAAAAGTGGTTTCCTGCACCAACACAAGTGCGAAAAGTGGTTTTTCAACACTAACACAAGTGCGAAAAGTGGTTTTTCCACACTAATACAAGTGCAAAAGTGGTTTCCTGCACCAACACAAGTGCGAAAAGTGGTTTTTCAACACCAACACAAGTGCGAAAAGTGGTTTTTCAACACCAACACAAGTGCGAAAAGTGGTTTTTCAACACTATCACAAGTGCAAAAAGTGTTTTTTCCACACTAATACAAGTGCAAAAGTGGTTTCCTGCAAAAACACAAGTGCGAAAAGTGGTTTTTCAACACTAACACAAGTGCGAAAAGTGGTTTTTCAACACTAACACAAGTGCGAAAAGTGGTTTTTCCACACTAATACAAGTGCAAAAGTGGTTTTCTGCACCAACACAAGTGCGAAAAGTGGTTTTTCAACACTAACACAAGTGCGAAAAGTGGTTTTTCAACACTAACACAAGTGCGAAAAGTGGTTTTTCAACACTAACACAAGTGCGAAAAGTGGTTTTTCCACACTAATACAAGTGCAAAAGTGGTTTCCTGCACCAACACAAGTGCGAAAAGTGGTTTTTCAACACTAACACAAGTGCGAAAAGTGGTTTTTCAACACTAACACAAGTGCGAAAAGTGGTTTGTCCACACTAATACAAGTGCAAAAGTGGTTTCCTGCACCAACACAAGTGCGAAAAGTGATTTTTCAACACTAACACAAGTGCGAAAAGTGGTTTTTCAACACTATCACAAGTGCAAAAAGTGGTTTTGCCACACTAATACAAGTGCAAAAGTGGTTTGCTGCACCAACACAAGTGCGAAAAGTGGTTTTTCAACACTAACACAAGTGCGAAAAGTGGTTTTTCAACACTATCACAAGTGCAAAAAGTGTTTTTTCCACACTAATACAAGTGCAAAAGTGGTTTCCTGCACCAACACAAGTGCGAAAAGTGGTTTTTCCACACTAATACAAGTGCAAAAGTGGTTTCCTGCACCAACACAAGTGCGAAAAGTGGTTTTTCAACACTATCACAAGTGCAAAAAGTGTTTTTTCCACACTAATACAAGTGCAAAAGTGGTTTCCTGCACCAACACAAGTGCGAAAAGTGGTTTTTCAACACTAACACAAGTGCGAAAAGTGGTTTTTCAACACTAACACAAGTGCGAAAAGTGGTTTTTCCACACTAATACAAGTGCAAAAGTGGTTTATCAACACTAACACAAGTGCGAAAAGTGGTTTTTCCACACTAATACAAGTGCAAAAGTGGTTTCCTGCACCAACACAAGTGCGAAAATTGGTTTTTCAACACCAACACAAGTGCGAAAAGTGGTTTTTCAGCACTATCACAAGTGCAAAAAGTGGTTTTTCCACACTAATACAAGTGCAAAGTGGTTTCCTGCACCAACACAAGTGCGAAAAGTGGTTTTTCAACACTAACAGAAGTGCGAAAAGTGGTTTTTCAACACTAACACAAGTGCGAAAAGTGGTTTTTCAACACTATCACAAGTGCAAAAAGTGTTTTTTCCACACTAATACAAGTGCAAAAATGGTTTCCTGCACCAACACAAGTGCGAAAAGTGGTTTTTCAACACTAACACAAGTGCAAAAAGTGGTTTTTCAACACTATCACAAGTGCAAAAAGTGTTTTTCCCACACTAATACAAGTGCAAAAATGGTTTCCTGCACCAACACAAGTGCGATAAGTGGTTTTTCAACACTAACACAAGTGCGAAAAGTGGTTTTTCCACACTAATACAAGTGCAAAAAGTGTTTTTTCCACACTAATACAAGTGCAAAAGTGGTTTCCTGCACCAACACAAGTGCGAAAAGTGGTTTTTCAACATCAACACAAGTGCGAAAAGTGGTTTTTCAACACTAACACAAGTGCGAAAAGTGGTTTTTCCACACTAATACAAGTGCAAAAGTGGTTTCCTGCACCAGCACAAGTGCGAAAAGTGGTTTTTCAACGCCAGCACAAGTGTGGAAATTGGTTTTGCAACACTAAGACAAATGCGAATTGTGGTTTTCAACACGGGCGCAAGTGCGAAAAGTGGTTTTACATCACCAACACAAGTGCGAAAAGTGGTTTTCAACATGAGCACATGTGTGTAAAGTGGTTTTCAATGCCAGCACAAGTATGGAAAGTTGTTTTGCAACACCAACACAAGTGCAAAAAGTGGTTTTCAACGCCAATACGAGTGCGGAAAGTGGTTTTGCAACACTAACACAAGTGTGATAAGTGGTTTTGCAACACAAGCACGGGTGAGAAAAGTGGTTTTTGCAACACTAACGCAAGTGTGATAAGTGGTTTTCAACACCAGCACAGGTGCGGAAAGTGGTTTTGCAATACTAAAACAAATGCGAAAAGTGGTTTTCAACACGAGCATGAGTGCTGAAAGTGGTTTTCTACGGCAGCAGAAGTGTGGAAATTGGTTTTTGCAACACTAACACAAACGCGAATAATGGTTTACAACACGAGCACAAGTGCGGAAAGTGGTTTGCAACACTAACACAAGTGCGAAGAGTGGTTTTCAACGCCAGCACTAATGCGAAAAGTGGTTTTGCAACACTAACACAAGTGAGTTAAATGGTTTTGCAACACTAACACAAGTGCAAAACGTGGTTTTGAACACTAAGAGTAGCGGGAAATGTGGTTTTCAACACCAGCAGAAGGGCATAACGTTGTTTTCAACGCCAGCAAAAGTGCAGAAAGTGGTTTGCAATCATAGCACATGTGTGAAAAGTGGTTTTCAATGCCAGCACAAGTGTGGAAAGTGGTTTTACAACACTAACACTAACGCAAAAATTAGTTTTCAACGTCAGCACAGTGTGGAAAGTTGTTTTCAACACGAATGCAAGTTTGGAAAGTGGTTTTGCAACACTAGCTCAAGTGCGGAGAGTGGTTTTCAACGCCAGCACAAGTGCGAAAAGTGCTTTTGCAACACTAACACAGGTGAGACAAGTGGTTTTGCAACACTAACACAAGTGCAAAAAGTGGTTTTGAACACTAACAGGAGCGCGAAAAGTGGTTTTCAACACTAGCTAAAGTGCAAGAAGTGGTTTTCGACGCCAGCGCAAGTGCGGAAAGTGGTTTAGCAATACGAGCACATGTGTGTAAAGTGGTTTTCAATGCCAGCACAAGTGTGGAAAGTGGTTTTGCAACACTAACACAAGTGTGGAAAGTGGTTTTCAACACGAGCACAGGTGCAATAAGTGGTTTTGCAACACCAAGATAAATCCCAATTGTGGTTTTCAACACTAGCGCAAGTGCGAAAAGTGGATTTGCAACACTAACACAAGTGCGAAAAGTGGTTTTGCAACAATAACACAAGGGCGAAAGTTGTTTTGCAACATTAACACAGGTGCGAAAGTGGTGTTGCAACACGAACCCAAGTGCGATAAGTGGTTTTCAACGCCAGTATGAGTGCGGCAAGTGGTTTTTGCAACAATAACACAAGTGCAAAAAGTGGTTTTGCAACACGAACACAAGTGTGATGAGTGGTTTTGGAACACAAGCACGAGTAAGAAAAGTGGTTTGAAACACTAACACAAGTGTGATAAGTGGTTTGCAACACCAGCACGGGCACAGGAAGTGGTTATGCAACACTAAAACAAATGCGAAAAGTGGTTTTCAACACTAGCACGAGTGCTGAAAGTGCTTTTCAATGGCAGCAGAAGTGTGGAAATTGGTTTTTGCAACACTAATACAAATGCGAATAATGGTTTACAACACAAGCACGAGTGCATGCAGTGGTCTGCAACACTAACACAAGTGTGGTAAGTGGTTTTCAACACGAGCACAAGTGCGATAAGTGGTTTTGCATCACCAACCCAAATGCGGAAAGTGGTTTTCAATGCCAGCATAAGTGTGGAAATTGGTTTTTGCAACACCAACACAAATGGAATAATGGCGAACAACACCAGCACGAGTGCGGAAAGTGGTTTGCAACACGAACACAAGTGTGGAAAGTGGTTTTCAACACGAGCACAAGTGCGATAACTGGTTTTGCAACACGAACCCGATTGCGAAAAGTGGTTTTCAATGCAAGCACAAGTGTGGAAATTGGTTTTCCAACAATAACACAAGTGTGGAAAGTGGTTTTGCAACAATAACCCAATTGCGAAAAGTGGTTTTCAACATGAGCACGAGTGTGGAAAGTGGTTTTCAATGCCAGAACAAGTGTGGAAATTGGTTTTGCAACACTAAGACAAATGCGAATTGTGGTTTTCAACATGAGCACATGTGTGTAAAGTGGTTTTCAATGCCAGCACAAGTATGGAAAGTGGTTTTGCAACACCAACACAAGTGCAAAAAGTGGTTTTCAACGCCAATACGAGTGCGGAAAGTGGTTTTTGCAACAATAACACAAGTGTGAAAAGTGGTTTTGCAACACTAACACAAGTGTGATAAGTGGTTTTGCAACACTAAGAGTAGCGGGAAATGTGGTTTTCAACACCAGCAGAAGGGCAAAACGTTGTTTTCAACGCCAGCAAAAGTGCAGAAAGTGGTTTGCAATCATAGCACATGTGTGAAAAGTGGTTTTCAATGCCAGCACAAGTGTGGAAAGTGGTTTAACAACACTAACACTAACGCAGAAATTAGTTTTCAACGTCAGCACAGTGTGGAAAGTTGTTTTCAACACGAATGCAAGTTTGGAAAGTGGTTTTGCAACACTAGCTCAAGTGCGGAGAGTGGTTTTCAACGCCAGCACAAGTGCGAAAAGTGCTTTTGCAACACTAACACAGGTGAGACAAGTGGTTTTGCAACACTAACACAAGTGCAAAAAGTGGTTTTGAACACTAACAGGAGCGCGAAAAGTGGTTTTCAACACTAGCTAAAGTGCAAGAAGTGGTTTTCGACGCCAGCGCAAGTGCGGAAAGTGGTTTAGCAATACGAGCACATGTGTGTAAAGTGGTTTTCAATGCCAGCACAAGTGTGGAAAGTGGTTTTGCAACACTAACACAAGTATGGAAAGTGGTTTTCAACACGAGCACAGGTGCAATAAGTGGTTTTGCAACACCAAGATAAATCCCAATTGTGGTTTTCAACACTAGTGCAAGTGCGAAAAGTGGATTTGCAACACTAACACAAGTGCGAAAAGTGGTTTTGCAACAATAACACAAGGGCGAAAGTTGTTTTGCAACATTAACACAGGTGCGAAAGTGGTGTTGCAACACGAACCCAAGTGCGATAAGTGGTTTTCAACGCCAGTATGAGTGCGGCAAGTGGTTTTTGCAACAATAACACAAGTGCAAAAAGTGGTTTTGCAACACAAGCACGAGTGAGAAAAGTGGTTTGAAACACTAACACAAGTGTGATATGTGGTTTGCAACACCAGCACGGGCACAGAAAGTGGTTGTGCAACACTAAAACAAATGCGAAAAGTGGTTTTCAACACTAGCCGAGTGCTGAAAGTGCTTTTCAATGGCAGCAGAAGTGTGGAAATTGGTTTTTGCAACACTAATACAAATGCGAACTAGAACGGGCACTCGGTAGAGCGCATACCTTCGCCGCAGCTACTGTTCTGTACTTGGCATGGGAGTGTAGGGAACAGAACAACAAAAATACGATTTTGACCTTTTCGTGACCTTGACCTTGACCTTTGACCCGATTGCTCCCAAAATCTAACCAAATGTGTCCCGTATAATAACCAATCATCCCACCAAATTTCATGCAATTCGGTTGAATACTTTTTGAGTTATGCGATTAACATACACACACACACACAGACATACAAATAAATACACAGCGATCAAAACATAACCTTCCGCTTTTGCGAAGGTAATAATGGTTTACAACACAAGCACGAGTGCATACAGTGGTTTGCAACACTAACACAAGTGTGGTAAGTGGTTTTCAACACGAGCACAAGTGCGATAAGTGGTTTTGCATCACCAACCCAAATGCGGGAAGTGGTTTTCAATGCCAGCATAAGTGTGGAAATTGGTTTTTGCAACACCAACACAAATGGAATAATGGCGAACAACACCAGCACGAGTGCGGAAAGTGGTTTGCAACACTAACACAAGTGTGGAAAGTGGTTTTCAACACGAGCACAAGTGCGATAACTGGGTTTGCAACACGAACCCGATTGCGAAAAGTGGTTTTCAATGCAAGCACAAGTGTGGAAAGTGGTTTTGCAACAATAACCCAATTGCAAAAAGTGGTTTTCAACATGAGCACGAGTGTGGAAAGTGGTTTTCAACGCCAGCACAAGTGTGGAAATTGGTTTTGCAACACTAAGACAAATGCGAATTGTGGTTTTCAACACGGGCGCAAGTGCGAAAAGTGGTTTTACAACACCAACACAAGTGCGAAAAGTGGTTTTCAACATGAGCACATGTGTGTAAAGTGGTTTTCAATGCCAGCACAAGTATGGAAAGTGGTTTTGCAACACCAACACAAGTGCAAAAAGTGGTTTTCAACGCCAATACGAGTGCGGAAAGTGGTTTTTGCAACAATAACACAAGTGCGAAAAGTGGTTTTGCAACACTAACACAAGTGTGGAAAGTGGTTTTCAACATGAGCACAAGTGCGATACGTGGTTTTGCAACACCAACCCAATTGCGGAAAGTCGTTTTCAATGCCAGCATAAGTGTGGAAATTGGTTTTTGCAACACCAACACAAATGCGAATAATGGTTTACAACATCAGCACGAGTGCGGAAAGTGGTTTGCAACACAAACACAAGTGTGGAAAGTGGTTTTTCAACCCGGGCACAAGTCCGACAACTGGTTTTGCAACACGAACCCAATTGCGAAAAGTGGTTTTCAACATGAGCACGAGTGTGGAAAGTGGTTTTCAATGCCAGCACAAGTGTGGAACTTGGTTTTGCAACACTAAGACAAATGCGAATTGTGGTTTTCAACACGGGCGCAAGTGCGAAAAGTGGTTTTACAACACTAACACAAGTGCGAAAAGTGGTTTTCAACATGAGCACATGTGTGTAAAGTGGTTTTCAATGCCAGCACAAGTATGGAAAGTGGTTTTGCAACACTAACACAAGTGCAAAAAGTGGTTTTCAATGCCAATACAAGTGCGGAAAGTGGTTTTTGCAACAATAACACAAGTGCGAAAAGTGGTTTTGCAACACTGACACAAGTGTGATAAGTGGTTTTGCAACACAAGCGCGGGTGAGAAAAGTGGTTTTTGCAACACTAACGCAAGTGTGATAAGTGGTTTTCAACACCAGCACAGGTGCGGAAAGTGGTTTTGCAATACTAAAACAAATGCGAAAAGTGGTTTTCAACACGAGCATGAGTGCTGAAAGTGGTTTTCTACGACAGCAGAAGTGTGGAAATTGTTTTTTGCAACAATAACACAAATGCGAATAATGGTTTACAACACGAGCACGAGTGCGGAAAGTGGTTTGCAACACTAACACAAGTGCGGAGAGTTGTTTTCAACGCCAGCACTAATGCGAAAAGTGGTTTTGAAACACTAACACAAGTGAATTAAATGGTTTTGCAACACAACTGCAAAACGTGGTTTTGAACACTAAGAGTAGCGGGAAATGTGGTTTTCAACACCAGCAGAAGGGCAAAACGTTGTTTTCAACGCCAGCAAAAGTGCAGAAAGTGGTTTGCAATCATAGCACATGTGTGAAAAGTGGTTTTCAATGCCAGCACAAGTGTGGAAAGTGGTTTTACAACACTAACACTAACGCAAAAATTAGTTTTCAACGTCAGCACAGTGTGGAAAGTTGTTTTCAACACGAATGCAAGTTTGGAAAGTGGTTTTGCAACACTAGCTCAAGTGCGGAGAGTGGTTTTCAACGCCAGCACAAGTGCGAAAAGTGCTTTTGCAACAATAACACAGGTGAGACAAGTGGTTTTGCAACACTAACACAAGTGCAAAAAGTGGTTTTGAACACTAACAGGAGCGCGAAAAGTGGTTTTCAACACTAGCTAAAGTGCAAGAAGTGGTTTTCAATGCCAGCACAAGTGTGGAAAGTGGTTTTGCAACACTAACACAAGTGTGGAAAGTGGTTTTCAACACGAGCACAGGTGCAATAAGTGGTTTTGCAACACCAAGATAAATCCCAATTGTGGTTTTCAACACTAGCGCAAGTGCGAAAAGTGGATTTGCAACACTAACACAAGTGCGAAAAGTGGTTTTGCAACAATAACACAAGGGCGAAAGTTGTTTTGCATCATTAACACAGGTGCGAAAGTGGTGTTGCAACACGAACCCAAGTGCGATAAGTGGTTTTCAACGCCAGTATGAGTGCGGCAAGTGGTTTTTGCAACAATAACACAAGTGCAAAAAGTGGTTTTGCAACACGAACACAAGTGTGATGAGTGGTTTTGGAACACAAGCACGAGTAAGAAAAGTGGTTTGAAACACTAACACAAGTGTGATAAGTGGTTTGCAACACCAGCACGGGCACAGGAAGTGGTTATGCAACACTAAAACAAATGCGAAAAGTGGTTTTCAACACTAGCACGAGTGCTGAAAGTGCTTTTCAATGGCAGCAGAAGTGTGGAAATTGGTTTTTGCAACACTAATACAAATGCGAATAATGGTTTACAACACAAGCACGAGTGCATACAGTGGTCTGCAACACTAACACAAGTGTGGTAAGTGGTTTTCAACACGAGCACAAGTGCGATAAGTGGTTTTGCATCACCAACCCAAATGCGGAAAGTGGTTTTCAATGCCAGCATAAGTGTGGAAATTGGTTTTTGCAACACCAACACAAATGGAATAATGGCGAACAACACCAGCACGAGTGCGGAAAGTGGTTTGCAACACGAACACAAGTGTGGAAAGTGGTTTTCAACACGAGCACAAGTGCGATAACTGGTTTTGCAACACGAACCCGATTGCGAAAAGTGGTTTTCAATGCAAGCACAAGTGTGGAAATTGGTTTTCCAACAATAACACAAGTGTGGAAAGTGGTTTTGCAACAATAACCCAATTGCGAAAAGTGGTTTTCAACATGAGCACGAGTGTGGAAAGTGGTTTTCAATGCCAGAACAAGTGTGCAAATTGGTTTTGCAACACTAAGACAAATGCGAATTGTGGTTTTCAACACGGGCGCAAGTGCGAAAAGTGGTTTTACAACACCAACACAAGTGCGAAAAGTGGTTTTCAACATGAGCACATGTGTGTAAAGTGGTTTTCAATGCCAGCACAAGTATGGAAAATGGTTTTGCAACACCAACACAAGTGCAAAAAGTGGTTTTCAACGCCAATACGAGTGCGGAAAGTGGTTTTTGCAACAATAACACAAGTGCGAAAAGTGGTTTTGCAACACTAACACAAGTGTGATAAGTGGTTTTGCAACACTAAGAGTAGCGGGAAATGTGGTTTTCAACACCAGCAGAAGGGCAAAACGTTGTTTTCAACGCCAGCAAAAGTGCAGAAAGTGGTTTGCAATCATAGCACATGTGTGAAAAGTGGTTTTCAATGCCAGCACAAGTGTGGAAAGTGGTTTAACAACACTAACACTAACGCAGAAATTAGTTTTCAACGTCAGCACAGTGTGGAAAGTTGTTTTCAACACGAATGCAAGTTTGGAAAGTGGTTTTGCAACACTAGCTCAAGTGCGGAGAGTGGTTTTCAACGCCAGCACAAGTGCGAAAAGTGCTTTTGCAACACTAACACAGGTGAGACGAGTGGTTTTGCAACACTAACACAAGTGCAAAAAGTGGTTTTGAACACTAACAGGAGCGCGAAAAGTGGTTTTCAACACTAGCTAAAGTGCAAGAAGTGGTTTTCGACGCCAGCGCAAGTGCGGAAAGTGGTTTAGCAATACGAGCACATGTGTGTAAAGTGGTTTTCAATGCCAGCACAAGTGTGGAAAGTGGTTTTGCAACACTAACACAAGTGTGGAAAGTGGTTTTCAACACGAGCACAGGTGCAATAAGTGGTTTTGCAACACCAAGATAAATCCCAATTGTGGTTTTCAACACTAGCGCAAGTGCGAAAAGTGGATTTGCAACACTAACACAAGTGCGAAAAGTGGTTTTGCAACAATAACACAAGGGCGAAAGTTGTTTTGCAACATTAACACAGGTGCGAAAGTGGTGTTGCAACACGAACCCAAGTGCGATAAGTGGTTTTCAACGCCAGTATGAGTGCGGCAAGTGGTTTTTGCAACAATAACACAAGTGCAAAAAGTGGTTTTGCAACACGAACACAAGTGTGATGAGTGGTTTTGGAACACAAGCACGAGTAAGAAAAGTGGTTTGAAACACTAACACAAGTGTGATAAGTGGTTTGCAACACCAGCACGGGCACAGGAAGTGGTTATGCAACACTAAAACAAATGCGAAAAGTGGTTTTCAACACTAGCACGAGTGCTGAAAGTGCTTTTCAATGGCAGCAGAAGTGTGGAAATTGGTTTTTGCAACACTAATACAAATGCGAATAATGGTTTACAACACAAGCACGAGTGCATGCAGTGGTCTGCAACACTAACACAAGTGTGGTAAGTGGTTTTCAACACGAGCACAAGTGCGATAAGTGCTTTTGCATCACCAACCCAAATGCGGAAAGTGGTTTTCAATGCCAGCATAAGTGTGGAAATTGGTTTTTGCAACACCAACACAAATGGAATAATGGCGAACAACACCAGCACGAGTGCGGAAAGTGGTTTGCAACACGAACACAAGTGTGGAAAGTGGTTTTCAACACGAGCACAAGTGCGATAACTGGTTTTGCAACACGAACCCGATTGCGAAAAGTGGTTTTCAATGCAAGCACAAGTGTGGAAATTGGTTTTCCAACAATAACACAAGTGTGGAAAGTGGTTTTGCAACAATAACCCAATTGCGAAAAGTGGTTTTCAACATGAGCACGAGTGTGGAAAGTGGTTTTCAATGCCAGAACAAGTGTGGAAATTGGTTTTGCAACACTAAGACAAATGCGAATTGTGGTTTTCAACATGAGCACATGTGTGTAAAGTGGTTTTCAATGCCAGCACAAGTATGGAAAGTGGTTTTGCAACACCAACACAAGTGCAAAAAGTGGTTTTCAACGCCAATACGAGTGCGGAAAGTGGTTTTTGCAACAATAACACAAGTGCGAAAAGTGGTTTTGCAACACTAACACAAGTGTGATAAGTGGTTTTGCAACACTAAGAGTAGCGGAAAATGTGGTTTTCAACACCAGCAGAAGGGCAAAACGTTGTTTTCAACGCCAGCAAAAGTGCAGAAAGTGGTTTGCAATCATAGCACATGTGTGAAAAGTGGTTTTCAATGCCAGCACAAGTGTGGAAAGTGGTTTAACAACACTAACACTAACGCAGAAATTAGTTTTCAACGTCAGCACAGTGTGGAAAGTTGTTTTCAACACGAATGCAAGTTTGGAAAGTGGTTTTGCAACACTAGCTCAAGTGCGGAGAGTGGTTTTCAACGCCAGCACAAGTGCGAAAAGTGCTTTTGCAACACTAACACAGGTGAGACAAGTGGTTTTGCAACACTAACAAAAGTGCAAAAAGTGGTTTTGAACACTAACAGGAGCGCGAAAAGTGGTTTTCAACACTAGCTAAAGTGCAAGAAGTGGTTTTCGACGCCAGCGCAAGTGCGGAAAGTGGTTTAGCAATACGAGCACATGTGTGTAAAGTGGTTTTCAATGCCAGCACAAGTGTGGAAAGTGGTTTTGCAACACTAACACAAGTGTGGAAAGTGGTTTTCAACACGAGCACAGGTGCAATAAGTGGTTTTGCAACACCAAGATAAATCCCAATTGTGGTTTTCAACACTAGCGCAAGTGCGAAAAGTGGATTTGCAACACTAACACAAGTGCGAAAAGTGGTTTTGCAACAATAACACAAGGGCGAAAGTTGTTTTGCAACATTAACACAGGTGCGAAAGTGGTGTTGCAACACGAACCCAAGTGCGATAAGTGGTTTTCAACGCCAGTATGAGTGCGGCAAGTGGTTTTTGCAACAATAACACAAGTGCAAAAAGTGGTTTTGCAACACGAACACAAGTGTGATGAGTGGTTTTGGAACACAAGCACGAGTGAGAAAAGTGGTTTGAAACACTAACACAAGTGTGATAAGTGGTTTGCAACACCAGCACGGGCACAGAAAGTGGTTGTGCAACACTAAAACAAATGCGAAAAGTGGTTTTCAACACTAGCCGAGTGCTGAAAGTGCTTTTCAATGGCAGCAGAAGTGTGGAAATTGGTTTTTGCAACACTAATACAAATGCGAATAATGGTTTACAACACAAGCACGAGTGCATACAGTGGTTTGCAACACTAACACAAGTGTGGTAAGTGGTTTTCAACACGAGCACAAGTGCGATAAGTGGTTTTGCATCACCAACCCAAATGCGGGAAGTGGTTTTCAATGCCAGCATAAGTGTGGAAATTGGTTTTTGCAACACCAACACAAATGGAATAATGGCGAACAACACCAGCACGAGTGCGGAAAGTGGTTTGCAACACTAACACAAGTGTGGAAAGTGGTTTTCAACACGAGCACAAGTGCCATAACTGGGTTTGCAACACGAACCCGATTGCGAAAAGTGGTTTTCAATGCAAGCACAAGTGTGGAAATTGGTTTTCCAACAATAACACAAGTGTGGAAAGTGGTTTTGCAACAATAACCCAATTGCAAAAAGTGGTTTTCAACATGAGCACGAGTGTGGAAAGTGGTTTTCAACGCCGGCACAAGTGTGGAAATTGGTTTTGCAACACTAAGACAAATGCGAATTGTGGTTTTCAACAAGGGCGCAAGTGCGAAAAGTGGTTTTACAACACCAACACAAGTGCGAAAAGTGGTTTTCAACATGAGCACATGTGTGTAAAGTGGTTTTCAATGCCAGCTCAAGTATGGAAAGTGGTTTTGCAACACCAACACAAGTGCAAAAAGTGGTTTTCAACGCCAATACGAGTGCGGAAAGTGGTTTTTGCAACAATAACACAAGTGCGAAAAGTGGTTTTGCAACACTAACACAAGTGTGGAAAGTGGTTTTCAACACGAGCACAAGTGCGATACGTGGTTTTGCAACACCAACCCAATTGCGGAAAGTCGTTTTCAATGCCAGCATAAGTGTGGAAATTGGTTTTTGCAACACCAACACAAATGCGAATAATGGTTTACAACATCAGCACGAGTGCGGAAAGTGGTTTGCAACACAAACACAAGTGTGGAAAGTGGTTTTTCAACCCGGGCACAAGTCCGACAACTGGTTTTGCAACACGAACCCAATTGCGAAAAGTGGTTTTCAACATGAGCACGAGTGTGGAAAGTGGTTTTCAATGCCAGCACAAGTGTGGAACTTGGTTTTGCAACACTAAGACAAATGCGAATTGTGGTTTTCAACACGGGCGCAAGTGCGAAAAGTGGTTTTACAACACTAACACAAGTGCGAAAAGTGGTTTTCAACATGAGCACATGTGTGTAAAGTGGTTTTGAATGCCAGCACAAGTATGGAAAGTGGTTTTGCAACACTAACACAAGTGCAAAAAGTGGTTTTCAATGCCAATACGAGTGCGGAAAGTGGTTTTTGCAACAATAACACAAGTGCGAAAAGTGGTTTTGCAACACTGACACAAGTGTGATAAGTGGTTTTGCAACACAAGCGCGGGTGAGAAAAGTGGTTTTTGCAACACTAACGCAAGTGTGATAAGTGGTTTTCAACACCAGCACAGGTGCGGAAAGTGGTTTTGCAAGACTAAAACAAATGCGAAAAGTGGTTTTCAACACGAGCATGAGTGCTGAAAGTGGTTTTCTACGACAGCAGAAGTGTGGAAATTGTTTTTTGCAACAATAACACAAATGCGAATAATGGTTTACAACACGAGCACGAGTGCGGAAAGTGGTTTGCAACACTAACACAAGTGCGGAGAGTTGTTTTCAACGCCAGCACTAATGCGAAAAGTGGTTTTGAAACACTAACACAAGTGAATTAAATGGTTTTGCAACACTAACACAAGTGCAAAACGTGGTTTTGAACACTAAGAGTAGCGGGAAATGTGGTTTTCAACACCAGCAGAAGGGCAAAACGTTGTTTTCAACGCCAGCAAAAGTGCAGAAAGTGGTTTGCAATCATAGCACATGTGTGAAAAGTGGTTTTCAATGCCAGCACAAGTGTGGAAAGTGGTTTTACAACACTAACACTAACGCAAAAATTAGTTTTCAACGTCAGCACAGTGTGGAAAGTTGTTTTCAACACGAATGCAAGTTTGGAAAGTGGTTTTGCAACACTAGCTCAAGTGCGGAGAGTGGTTTTCAACGCCAGCACAAGTGCGAAAAGTGCTTTTGCAACACTAACACAGGTGAGACAAGTGGTTTTGCAACACTAACACAAGTGCAAAAAGTGGTTTTGAACACTAACAGGAGCGCGAAAAGTGGTTTTCAACACTAGCTAAAGTGCAAGAAGTGGTTTTCGACGCCAGCGCAAGTGCGGAAAGTGGTTTAGCAATACGAGCACATGTGTGTAAAGTGGTTTTCAATGCCAGCACAAGTGTGGAAAGTGGTTTTGCAACACTAACACAAGTGTGGAAAGTGGTTTTCAACACGAGCACAGGTGCAATAAGTGGTTTTGCAACACCAAGATAAATCCCAATTGTGGTTTTCAACACTAGCGCAAGTGCGAAAAGTGGATTTGCAACACTAACACAAGTGCGAAAAGTGGTTTTGCAACAATAACACAAGGGCGAAAGTTGTTTTGCAACATTAACACAGGTGCGAAAGTGGTGTTGCAACACGAACCCAAGTGCGATAAGTGGTTTTCAACGCCAGTATGAGTGCGGCAAGTGGTTTTTGCAACAATAACACAAGTGCAAAAAGTGGTTTTGCAACACGAACACAAGTGTGATGAGTGGTTTTGGAACACAAGCACGAGTAAGAAAAGTGGTTTGAAACACTAACACAAGTGTGATAAGTGGTTTGCAACACCAGCACGGGCACAGGAAGTGGTTATGCAACACTAAAACAAATGCGAAAAGTGGTTTTCAACACTAGCACGAGTGCTGAAAGTGCTTTTCAATGGCAGCAGAAGTGTGGAAATTGGTTTTTGCAACACTAATACAAATGCGAATAATGGTTTACAACACAAGCACGAGTGCATACAGTGGTCTGCAACACTAACACAAGTGTGGTAAGTGGTTTTCAACACGGGCACGAGTGCGATAAGTGGTTTTGCATCACCAACCCAAATGCGGAAAGTGGTTTTCAATGCCAGCATAAGTGTGGAAATTGGTTTTTGCAACACCAACACAAATGGAATAATGGCGAACAACACCAGCACGAGTGCGGAAAGTGGTTTGCAACACGAACACAAGTGTGGAAAGTGGTTTTCAACACGAGCACAAGTGCGATAACTGGTTTTGCAACACGAACCCGATTGCGAAAAGTGGTTTTCAATGCAAGCACAAGTGTGGAAATTGGTTTTCCAACAATAACACAAGTGTGGAAAGTGGTTTTGCAACAATAACCCAATTGCGAAAAGTGGTTTTCAACATGAGCACGAGTGTGGAAAGTGGTTTTCAATGCCAGAACAAGTGTGCAAATTGGTTTTGCAACACTAAGACAAATGCGAATTGTGGTTTTCAACACGGGCGCAAGTGCGAAAAGTGGTTTTACAACACCAACACAAGTGCGAAAAGTGGTTTTCAACATGAGCACATGTGTGTAAAGTGGTTTTCAATGCCAGCACAAGTATGGAAAATGGTTTTGCAACACCAACGCAAGTGCAAAAAGTGGTTTTCAACGCCAATACGAGTGCGGAAAGTGGTTTTTGCAACAATAACACAAGTGCGAAAAGTGGTTTTGCAACACTAACACAAGTGTGATAAGTGGTTTTGCAACACTAAGAGTAGCGGGAAATGTGGTTTTCAACACCAGCAGAAGGGCAAAACGTTGTTTTCAACGCCAGCAAAAGTGCAGAAAGTGGTTTGCAATCATAGCACATGTGTGAAAAGTGGTTTTCAATGCCAGCACAAGTGTGGAAAGTGGTTTAACAACACTAACACTAACGCAGAAATTAGTTTTCAACGTCAGCACAGTGTGGAAAGTTGTTTTCAACACGAATGCAAGTTTGGAAAGTGGTTTTGCAACACTAGCTCAAGTGCGGAGAGTGGTTTTCAACGCCAGCACAAGTGCGAAAAGTGCTTTTGCAACACTAACACAGGTGAGACAAGTGGTTTTGCAACACTAACACAAGTGCAAAAAGTGGTTTTGAACACTAACAGGAGCGCGAAAAGTGGTTTTCAACACTAGCTAAAGTGCAAGAAGTGGTTTTCGACGCCAGCGCAAGTGCGGAAAGTGGTTTAGCAATACGAGCACATGTGTGTAAAGTGGTTTTCAATGCCAGCACAAGTGTGGAAAGTGGTTTTGCAACACTAACACAAGTGTGGAAAGTGGTTTTCAACACGAGCACAGGTGCAATAAGTGGTTTTGCAACACCAAGATAAATCCCAATTGTGGTTTTCAACACTAGCGCAAGTGCGAAAAGTGGATTTGCAACACTAACACAAGTGCGAAAAGTGGTTTTGCAACAATAACACAAGGGCGAAAGTTGTTTTGCAACATTAACACACGTGCGAAAGTGGTGTTGCAACACGAACCCAAGTGCGATAAGTGGTTTTCAACGCCAGTATGAGTGCGGCAAGTGGTTTTTGCAACAATAACACAAGTGCAAAAAGTGGTTTTGCAACACGAACACAAGTGTGATGAGTGGTTTTGGAACACAAGCACGAGTGAGAAAAGTGGTTTGAAACACTAACACAAGTGTGATAAGTGGTTTGCAACACCAGCACGGGCACAGAAAGTGGTTGTGCAACACTAAAACAAATGCGAAAAGTGGTTTTCAACACTAACACATGTGTGGTAAGTGGTTTTCAACACGAGCACAAGTGCGATAAGTGGTTTTGCATCACCAACCCAAATGCGGAAAGTGGTTTTCAATGCCAGCATAAGTGTGGAAATTGGTTTTTGCAACACCAACACAAATGGAATAATGGCGAACAACACCAGCACGAGTGCGGAAAGTGGTTTGCAACACTAACACAAGTGTGGAAAGTGGTTTTCAACACGAGCACAAGTGCGATAACTGGGTTTGCAACACGAACCCGATTGCGAAAAGTGGTTTTCAATGCAAGCACAAGTGTGGAAATTGGTTTTCCAACAATAACACAAGTGTGGAAAGTGGTTTTGCAACAATAACCCAATTGCAAAAAGTGGTTTTCAACATGAGCACGAGTGTGGAAAGTGGTTTTCAACGCCAGCACAAGTGTGGAAATTGGTTTTGCAACACTAAGGCAAATGCGAATTGTGGTTTTCAACACGGGCGCAAGTGCGAAAAGTGGTTTTACAACACCAACACAAGTGCGAAAAGTGGTTTTCAACATGAGCACATGTGTGTAAAGTGGTTTTCAATGCCAGCACAAGTATGGAAAGTGGTTTTGCAACACCAACACAAGTGCAAAAAGTGGTTTTCAACGCCAATACGAGTGCGGAAAGTGGTTTTTGCAACAATAACACAAGTGCGAAAAGTGGTTTTGCAACACTAACACAAGTGTGATAAGTGGTTTTGCAACACAAGCACGGGTGATAAAAGTGGTTTTTGCAACACTAACGCAAGTGTGATAAGTGGTTTTCAACACCAGCACAGGTGCGGAAAGTGGTTTTGCAATACTAAAACAAATGCGAAAAGTGGTTTTCAACACGAGCATGATTGCTGAAAGTGGTTTTCTACGACAGCAGAAGTGTGGAAATTGGTTTTTGCAACACTAACACAAATGCGAATAATGGTTTACAACACGAGCACGAGTGTGGAAAGTGGTTTGCAACACTAACACAAGTGCGGAGAGTGGTTTTCAACGCCAGCACTAATGCGAAAAGTGGTTTTTAAACACTAACACAAGTGAGTTAAATGGTTTTGCAACACTAACACAAGTGCAAAACGTGGTTTTGAACACTACGAGTAGCGGGAAAGGTGGTTTTCAACACCAGCAGAAGGGAAAAAGTTGTTTTCAACGCCAGCAAAAGTGCAGAAAGTGGTTTGCAATCATAGCACATGTGTGAAAAGTGGTTTTCAATGCCAGCACAAGTCTGGAAAGTGGTTTTCCAACACTAACACAAACGCAAAAATTAGTTTTCAACATCAGCACAGTGTGGAAAGTTGTTTTCAACACGAAAGTAAGTTTGGAAAGTGGTTTTGCAACACTAGCTCAAGTGCGGAGAGTGGTTTGCAATGCCAGCACAAGTGCGAAAAGTGCTTTTGCAACACTAACACAAGTGCAGAAAGTGGTTTTGAACACTAACAGGAGCGCGAAAAGTGGTTTTCAACACTAGCTAAAGTGCAAGAAGTGGTTTTCGACGCCAGCGCAAGTGCGGAAAGTGGTTTAGCAATACGAGCACATGTGTGTAAAGTGGTTTTCAATGCCAGCACAAGTGTGGAAAGTGGTTTTGCAACACTAACACAAGTGTGGAAAGTGGTTATCAACACGAGCACAAGTGCAATAAGTGGTTTTGCAACACCAAGATAAATGCCAATTGTGGTTTTCAACACTAGCGCAAGTGCGGCAAGTGATTTTTGCAACAATAACACAAGTGCGAAAAGTGGTTTTGCAACACGAACACAAGTGTGATGAGTGGTTTTGGAACACAAGCACGAATGAGAAAAGTGGTTTGAAACACTAACACAAGTGTGATAAGTGGTTTGCAACACCAGCACGGGCACGGAAAGTGGTTGTGCAATACTAAAACCCTGCGAAAAGTGGTTTTCAACATTAGCACGAGTGCTGAAAGTGGTTTTCAATGGCAGCAGAAGTGTGGAAATTGGTTTTTGCAACACTAACACAAATGCGAATAATGGTTTACAACACAAGCACGAGTGCATACAGTGGTTTGCAACACTAACACAAGTGTGGAAAGTGGTTTTCAACATGAGCACAAGTGCGATAAGTGGTTTTGCATCACCAACCCAAATGCGGAAAGTGGTTTTCAATGCCAGCATAAGTTTGGAAATTGGTTTTTGCAACACTAACACAAATGGAATAATGGCTAACAACACCAGCACGAGTGCGGAAAGTGGTTTGCAACACCAACACAAGTGTGGAAAGTGGTTTTCAACACGAGCACATGTGCGATAACTGGTTTTGCAACACGAACCCGATTGCGAAAAGTGGTTTTCAATGCAAGCACAAGTGTGGAAATTGGTTTTGCAACAATAACACAAGTGCGGAAAGTGGTTTTCCAACAATAACCCAATTGCGAAAAGTGGTTTTCAACATGAGCACGAGTGTGGAAAGTGGTTTTCAACGCCAGCACAAGTGTGGAAATTGGTTTTGCCACACGAAGAGAAATGCGGATTGTGGTTTTCAACACTGGCGCAAGTGCAAAAAGTGGTTTTACAACACTAACACAAGTGCGAAAAGTGGTTTTCAACATGAGGACATGTGTGTAAAGTGGTTTTGCAACACCAAGACAAATGCCAATTGTGGTTTTCAACACTAACCCAAGTGCGAAAAGTCGTTTTCAACATGAGCACATGTGTGTGAAGTGGTTTTGCAACACCAAGACAAATGCCAATTGTGGTTTTCAACACTAGCGCAAATGCGAAAAGTGGTTTTACAACACTAACACAAGTGCGCAAAGTCGTTTTCAACATGAGCACATGTGTGTGAAGTGGTTTTGCAACACCAAGACAAATGCCAATTGTGTTTTTCAACACTAACACATGTGCGAAAAGTGGTTTTGCCAAAACGAACACAAGTGCGAAAGTGGTTTTACAACACTAACACAAGTGCGAAAGTGGTTTTGCAACACTAACACAAGTGCGAAAAGTGGTTTTCAACGCCAGTACGAGTGTGGAAAGTGGTTTTTGCAACAATAACACAAGTGTGATAAGTGGTTTTGCAACACAAGCACGGGTGAGAAAAGTGGTTTTGCAACACTAACACAAGTGTGATAAGTGGTTTTCAACCGCAGCACGGGTGCGGAAAGTGGTTTTGCAATACTAAAACAAATGCGAAAAGTGGTTTTCAACACAAGCACGAGTGCTAAAAGTGGTTTTCAACAGCAGCAGAAGTGTGGAATTGGTTTTTGCAACACTAACACAAATGCGAATAATGGTTTACAACACGAGCATGAGTACGGAAAGTGGTTTGCAACACTAACACAAGTGCAGAGAGTGGTTTCCAACACCAGCACTAATTCGAAAAGTGGATTTGCAACACTAACATAAGGGAGTCAAATGGTTTTCAACACTAACACAAGTGCAAAACGTGGTGGTTTTGAACACCAATAGGAGCGGAAAAGGTGGTTTTCAACACCAGCAGAAGTGCAAAAAGTTGTTTTCAACGCCAGCACAAGTGCAGAAAGTGGTTTGCAATAATAGCACATGTGTGAAAAGTGGTTTTCAATGCAAGCACAAGTGTGGAAAGTGGTTTTACAACACTAACCCAAGCGCAAAAAGTAGTTTTCAATGCGGGCACAAGTGCGAAAAGTGGGTCTGCAACACTTGCTCAAGTGCAGAAAGTGGTATTCAACGCCAGCACAAGAGTGGAACGTGGTTTCCAACACGAGCGCAAGTTTGGAAAGTGATTTTGCAACACTTGCTCAAGTGTGGAGAGTGGTTTTCAACGCCAGCACAAGTGCGAAAAGTGGTTTTGCAACACCAACACAAGTGATTTTGCAACACTAACACAAGTGCAAAAAGTGGTTTTGAACACTAACAGGAGCGCGAAAAGTGGTTTTCAACACTAGCCGAAGTGCAAGATGTGGTTTTCAACGCCAGCACAAGTGCGGAAAGTAGTTTTGCAATACGAGTACATGTGTGTAAAGTGGTTTTCAATGCCAGCACAAGTGTGGAAAGTGGTTTTGCAACACTAACACAAGTGCAAAAAGTGGTTTTCAATGCCACAATGCCAAATGTCCTCCCCATGCGAAAAGTGGTTTTTGCAACAATAACACAAGTGGGAAAAGTCGTTTTGCAACACTAAGCAAGTGTGGAAAGTGGTTTTCAACAAGAGCAAAAGTGCGATAAGTGGTTTTGCAACACCAAGACAAATGCCACTCTGTTTTTTTGCACAGAATAAATATGATTTTCTCTGCAACTGTTGGTCCGATTGACAGGAAATTTTCACCATCGGTGCAACTCCACATGTGTAATATTTTTTATGATAATTATGACGTCATCAGTCACGTGGTGCGGCCGCCATATTGGAAAAACCGAAAACATTTGCACCTCTATATCTCCGAAAGCGCTGAATAGAATATTGAGACATGGCTCATTGTAAAGAACTCTCCAATGGGGAATAAAGTTTGTTAATGATGATGCCATAGGTGCATATTTGGAAAACCCCTGCTCCTCAAACTCTATCACCGATAAGGCCTCTCCCAGCTCTCGATCACCTCTCTACCCACCACCCACTCCACACCAATTATTTGTCCCCTCTCTGCCCCCCAACCACCCCAATTCTCTGTCCCTTCTCTGCCCCCCATCCCAATTCTCTGTCCTCAACCCCCTCCCTCTTTCCAGTTCCAAGTCTTCGAACACCCTCACCACCCCCAGTTCTCAAACACCCTCTCCCAGCTCTCTATCACCTGTCTACCTACTGCCTCCTCCACCTCAACTCTCTGTCCTCTCCTCCCATTTTCTTCTTCAAGTCCTCAACTCCCCCTTCCACCATAGGTCCAATCCCCCCAATTCCCCAATCTGCCTGTCACAATTATATGCCCCCCTCCCCTCCCCCCTCCTACACCCAACTCTGTCCTCCCCATGCTTAACGTTTCCTTTCGTTAAGAACAATGTTGAAAGTAAACTTAAAAAACAAATTCACAATCTCGGGAGATTCTGTCATCTTGCGATACTGCAGTATATAAGTTCATTTAAAATGGGGAAAAATATATACAACCAGAACTCCTCGGGTTATCTAATATGTACCAAAGACCTTTATAACTGGAATGGCACTCGTAGAGCACATAGTCTCACTTCACGCGTTGATTGTGAACAAAAATACCATCGTTAACTGAACACCCTACTATTATGGCCCACTGCTATAGGCCGATAAAAAGTGTTATTGGGATGTGGGGTCAGGCAGTGCTGCCGTCGTCCCACATTCAAAAGGTAACGATCATTAGGCCAATAACTCCAAAGCTTCTCAATGTCAAACACATCCCGAAACCACTGCCAGGAAAAGGTCACCCAGCTGGGCAGCGCCAAGTATCCCCTACCCCGCTCCTCTCCTCACCCACCCCGACCGCCCCCCCCCCCCCTTCACCCAGAGAGAAAGAGCAGGAGACTAGCCCATAAAACCTCATTTTGAGAATAAAGGAATCCACACACAATGTTTGATTTCAAGCAAAGGCTTACGAAAGTTACATTTATTTTCACACCATTTAGTGATAATACATTTTAGGTGTAAACATTTCGATTTGAATTTTAAATTATTTATATATATATATATATATATATATATATATATATATATATATATATATATATATATATATATATATATATATATATATATATATATATATATCGATGTGTGTGTGTTTTCCATACATATATACAGACAGGGTGAGCCAGAAATATGGTCATTTTAGAAATTCGTGTGAAGGAAATAAAAATTGTATTTCAAAATAAATTTATTCATGATATTGAAGTACATAGGCTAACCCCTGCTCCAGCAGGGAAAATGGCCTTAAAATTCCTGTTGTTGTTGTATATTAAAGTGCACAAAATGCTTTTTTTTTTAACTGATTTAGTTTTCTTTTTTGCAGGCAGAACACTTGAGTGACCATGTGGAACTTGTCGGGTGAAGAACGTGCTTTCGCTATCAAAGCTTTTTAGTGACAGTGACAGTTTAGTGACAGTGACAGTGCATCTACTGCACAACGTCAATTCAAACTCCATTTTAATGTTCAACGTCATGGAAATGTGCCGTCTGTTCGTGATGTCAAGTTAATGGTTCAGACGTTTGAGAGGACCAGTTCAACTTTAAAAGAGAAACCGCCAGGAGCACCCAAATCAGTAAGAACGGCACAAAACATTGAGCGTGCAAGGGAGTCAGTTTTGAGAAGTCCGCATCGCTCCAGCCAAAAGCATGCATCAGCCTTAATAATTTTTCACACGTCACCACGACACTATGCCGCATACTGCATAATAATTTAAACTTTCAACCCTATAAAATTTAAACTGTCCAGTAATTAAGCCAAGGTGATGAGATTGCCCGCTATAATTTTTGTGAGGGAATGCTTTCATTTATGGACGGAAATGAAAACCAAAACATGACTAACAATTTGTTCATGTCTGATGAAGCACATTTTCAGCTATGTGGCTGTGTAAACAAGCAAAATACTCGTTTTGTGGCAGCATAAAACCCAAGATAAATGCACACGAAACCGTTACACAGTCCCAAAGTCACAGTGTGGTGTGCACTTTCGTCGTTCGGCATCATATGGCCTTACTTCTTTGAGAACGATAACGGAAAAATGCCGTCACTGTTACTGCAGCTCAATATACCGATATGATTTCGAACTTCCTCTCCAGATAATTAAACAGACTTGCAGAAGTGAGCCCAATGATGTGGTTTCAGCAAGATGGTGCAACCTCCCACACCGCCAGAGTGTCCATGACTACTGTTAGGGCGCTCTTTCCAAAGCATGTCATTTCCAGAAACGGCTATATTCCATGGACAGCGAGGTAACCCAATTTGACTGCATGTGATTATTTATTGTGGTCATATCTAAAGGACAAAGTATATGTTAACCGTCCACAAACTCTTCATGAACTTAAGGAAAACATCACATGCGAAATCAATGATTTTGACGTGGCCATGTTGCAGAACGTCATGAATAATCGGCGTCCAAGATTGGAGGAATGTGTCAGACGAAATGGTGAGCATCCCCTCGATGTTCTTTTCCACAAATAAATGGCATGTTATGTACTTCACTTTCCTGTAAGAATTTGTTTTGAAATACAACTTTTTATTACTTTTACAAAGCCTTGTGTTGGCTTAGCGGTTAGGGTGCCAGCTTGTTATCCTAGGATCCTGGGTTTGAATCCCGGTCGATCGCTGAATTAACGCCAGGGTGGTTGACTCAGCCTGTCATCCTTATGAGGTTGGCAAATTGAGTACCAGCTTGCTGGTAATTCCCTGTGTGTTGCAAGAGGTGACTAACAGGGTTGGCAGCAGGAAGGGCATCCGACCATAAAACATTTCTTCAAAAAGGGGACCGCGGTGCCCGAAAAAGGCCAACCCCTGCTCTGCGGGGGGAAATGGCCTCTAAAAGTGGTTCTATTACCTTTACACGAGTGTTAAAAATAACCATATTTCTGGCTCACCCTGTATATGCAAGGGACCAATAATATGTAAAACAAAGTTTAAAGTTTTCATGTTTATTTCATGTGAAGCTTCTCATAGTCGTTTTGGGTTTTTTTTTTTCACAGGATCTAAGGCTCGTAGTGTAGGGGTTTTTTCACAGGATCTTAGGCTCGTAGTGTAGTCGTGCTACTTCACTTCCTCTGTAAAGAGAAAGCTATTTTTAAGCTTCAACAACATGTAGTTGAAGATCTCAGGTGCAAAAGGCATCACCACTCCTTTCTCCAAAATCATTCCTGCACACAGGAGAATGGCAAGGATGTTAACATTGTTAAATAATCAGAACAATCTCACGTTCCTCACCAATATAATGGTTTAATGGTATAATGGTAATGGTTTTGTTGTGTTTTTTTTTTTACATGAGTCATTGGAAGTCAATGGAAATTTCTTCATTGACTTCTAGCTCCTCCACGAGCCTCTTGCGATGAAGCTGAGTTTATGGACGTATCACTTTCACATCGCCGACAGGTCAGTGTTCTCCGGCCCTGTCTTCTACCACCTCCTTTCTGGTCCTGCACCTTCTGCTATATTCCGCCCCCCCCCCCCTCCTCTCCCCCTCCCGTACCTTTCTCCAGGGCGCACAAGGTCTGGCAACAACCCCTTCTGATGAAACTACCGAAATCCAGGATCACTGCTCACCTTCACTCATTCGTTCCTCTTTTTCCCCCACCTGTGGAACCAACATCCACATTCTCTTCAATGTCATATTCTTCCTTGTCTGTAAAGTTTCTCTCCATTTTGTCCTTCAGCCCCACTGTTGTGTGTTTCCCCCTCTCCTTCTCTTTGTTTTGCTCTGTTGCCCCCGGATCCATTCTGTTCTAGCTCCTCCACGAGCCTCAACTCTGGATAAAAATAAGATGAGTATATCAGGATGGATAGTGTCGATCTGTGTTGGCAGACAGGTAGGACAATGGAGGTAATCCACAGGAATATTGATCGAGATATGTTAACCACTGTGGGAAGCAAGGAGAAGCTGATGTTTCAAGGGTAAACCGGGTATTGGAGTTCCTCTTTTTCTCCGATGAAGGGTTTATGCCCAAAAGGTCAATTTTTCCTTGCTTGTTCTGTTGATTCCATCCATTGTACACCAGGATCATTTGGTTACATCACTCAAGATGCTACTACTAGCAGAAGTGGATCAGAAATGATAGAATCCATGTTTACTAAAACGGTCGCAATGTAAAGTAAGGTCAGGGAAGATGCCCTTGGCAAGAAACTTGGGTTGTATTCTCAGTATCCCAAACGCCCATGCACTAGGGGGTTGTCTGGCAGATGGTATAATCAGCAATTTCAAATTTAAAATGCTCAGTGTACTTTAGCAAAGTACTTTGGAGGATGTATTACATGCAATGGGGAAATTGTTTGGGGGAGGTTAGGGAGTGGGGACATCTTTCCACACTTTTCCTGCCAAGGGCATCTTACCCCACCTTACTATACATGGTCACCACCGTAGGTGCACAGTGACACTTCTGACAATAAAATGCCTGAAAAAACTTGTACCATCAAGTAGCATCTGTGTTGCAATAGCACAAGGTAGGCCAACAGTCTTTGCCATTGCGGAGTAGCCTTTGGGATCTCCGTAAACAACCAGACTTTGAATCTCCGTCTCCTGGGCTCCTGATGGAAGCTTTATCTTCAACTCATTTCTCAGGATGACCATATCTCGCTCATCAGAACCTAAATACACAAAACGCCAACAATAAGGTAACACATGTGAAGCAATAGCAATTGTATTTCTGTCAATTTTGGAAACACAATGCAGTATGCAGTGCACCACATTGTCCTGAAAGATCTTGCACCATGAAGCTTTCACAGGCTCGGGGTGAGAAGAAAAAGCCACATCTTAAAGATATGAGAGCTTTGAAGAGCCCAATGGCCTCCTCCTGCATTGAAGTTCCTTGTCAAGGACCCCATATTTAATTTATTTATCTCAGCTAGATGGGCCTTTTACAAGCTGCCTGATACTAATGTTTTTTATTCCACATAAAAAGTGGACATAAACACAAAAAGCAATGAACTTGCCCATATTACATCATTTGAAGGTAATTGTTATGGGTTTTCCTTTTACCATAGGTGAGTGTGCATGCCAGATGGTTGATCAGAGCTTTCATAACGTTGTCCACCTGACCGACCTTTGCATCACCGAGCAGACCGAGCCTGTTCGAACAGCCAGGAGAGACAGAGTTAAAGCAATGTCCATATAAACAACCGAAAGAAGGTCTTAAGATAACAAACCTATCCACAACTACAATTTTAAACCGATCATCATGAAACTTTACGAAGTTGTAGAGGTAGTCACAAGTGAGAAGCTTATTGATTTTGAGGTCGAAGGTCATGTTGAGGTCAAATTTCAAAAATTGTCATTTTTCATGCGATTGTCTTGAAAGTTGAACAGATTTGCATATTGGGTCACTAAATTGGGAAACCAGCTTTTTTTGAAGTCAAACGGTCAACTCAAGGTCAAGGTAAAATCATCTATTTTCGCCTGGAAAATCATCAATTTGCATCCTATTAACCTGAGAATTAAACAGCAATTGCATATTACATTCTGAGAATTGCATTCTGTCTTCTACCGACTCCTATCCGGCCTTGCCCCCCCCAGCTCTCTCTGGGCTCTGTCCCCCAAATATTCCTCCAGGTCGCACAAGATCTGCCAGTAACCCGCTTCTGGTGAAATTGCCAAAATCAAGACTCTCTGCTCACCTTCACTCCTCTTTACTCCCACCTCTGGAACAAACTCCCTCACTCTCTTCAATCCCACTCCTCCCTCCAGGTCTTTAAAACAGCTGTTCACCACCATCTCTTGTCTTCCCCAATCCAAAACCTTGATCTCTTCTTCCCCCGATAATTCACACTAGATCCACTTTTTTTTTTGAAATCCCGACTTCTTTCTATCCTGGAAGTTCTAGCTGTGTCCATGTGTTTTATACCTCTCCCACCCCCCTCCCCCACCTTCCCATGCCTCCTCCCCCAAGCCCTCTCCCTCACACATATCTCCCGATGTCCCTGTTCTCTGCTGTTGTACTTGTGTGCTTCCTTCTCTCTCCCCATCTTGTCTCCCGCTCCCTTTATTGTATGTTTTGTGTGTCCGTTTGTCCTTTTTTGTGATTGACGTTAGCTCGTTCATGAGCGTCGATCTTGTATACAAAAGAAAAAAAGAAAAAAAATAGTGCATCACTGAATTGGGAAACCAACTTTTTTTGAAGTCAAAAGGTCAACTCAAGGTCAAGGTAAAATTATCTATTTTCGTCTGAAAAATCATCAATTTGCATCCTATTAACCTGAGAATTGAACAGCAATTGCATAGTGCATCACTGAATTGTGATAACAACTATTTTTGAGGTCAAAAGGTCAAAGGTAAATTCAAGGTCAAACTTTTAAAATCATCAATTTTCATTTGAATAAGAATCAATTTTCATCCGATTGAGCTGTGCTTTGATTAAGATCATCAATTTTAATCTTGATTAAAGGAACAATTTGATGTATCCATGGTGCCTTTTTCTAGGGAGAGGGTGGAATTTGCAAGTATCGTGCTCTGCACGACATCTTTCTTGTGTGTGTGTGTGTGTGTGTGTGTGTGTGTGTTTATCATGTTACTCCTGCTAGAGTTCTGGGTCGATTACAGCCACATTTGCATGTTTTTATCTTTGCCAGTGGTCTTGAGGGTGCGGGGAGGTGGCAGAGACACAAATTCTCCATGTAAATGTATATCGTGTAGCTCCACCTCCAGGTGGGAGAGGGTATTACAAGTCCTCACCCTTTACAGAAGAGTACAGTATTTCTGTCCCACATTTTCCAGTGCAGTGAGGTGTTTTGAATTGCGCAGCAAGACTGTAAGAGGTATTTTGGAGAGCTATTTTGAATTACACGTTTGAATAAGGATAATAACATAATCCCTCTGGCTGCTTCCTCAGGGAGTGGGTGCTTCCAGTTACTCAAAATTACCAATCTATCCATGACCAGTAAGGTTGGCATACTTATATCAATCAATGATTAATAAACTGATCTTTTTTTGGACGTGTGTAACTGATTTTATACCTATCTCTGAAGACACTACTCCAGAAAGTTAGTTTGTTTGTCAGATCAGTGTTTGCCGGTTTCAAACAGAGCTCAAAGGTGAGCAATAGGTTTTATCAACTGAAGGTTGACAAAGGCATGCTGACTGCCATTGAGGAAAAAAAATAGAAGCTGATGTTTTTTGATGTTAGGCCTTCACCAAGGCAAGAAAGGGCTCTTTTGCTCTCAATATTTCGACTACACTGCTTCCCACAGCAATTAGCATATATTTGTTAACTTTTGGTTGATAAAACCTAATATTAGAATTATTCGCTAAAATACAGACCGATACTATAGCCTTGACAAAATGAAGTATTCCTCTGTTTCAAGTTTCAAAGGGGAGTACACTCCCTTTAAGATATGCAGGGTACTTGGTCACAGCACGTAGTGTAATGAAGCTTGCACACTTCCTCTTTGCGGTTACTTTTTTGATGAAAATTCATTCTCATTATGTGAAACACTTACTGCTCAATTGCTGATGTCTGTGCTTCATCCCCATTGAGTCGCCTCTTCACAGCCTCTCTTAGACTGTGACTATCTGACATCTGTACTCCGAGCATTCTGCTCATCAAGTTGCTCTGTCCATGCAGACAGTCACAGAATAACACAATTAACAGTGACCCAGCATAAAGTTTATTATGCTGATCATATCACCCTTTGTTTGGTACAATTAGCATATGTTTACCACTCTAAACTTCTGTGTATAGGCAGCAAAGGCAATGATTAGGAGCTAAAAAGGAAGTCTTCTGGGATTTTGGAGTACCGGTGATGATGCAAGTCCTTTACTTGAGTTAATATTGTTACCTTTATGGGGTTAGATTAGAAAATACCATAGGAAAGGTAAGACTGAATAGAAATAGTATGGACCGTGCGACGTGTTGGAGCATATCGATGTAATAATTAGGGAGAATGTAGCTTAAGGTTGTTTAGATGTGCATCATACGAGGGGTGATGCCATGTTAGGTAGTAGTCAGGATTAAGGTTAATTTCCCCTGTCCGTAATACCATCTGTGGCCATCCCTAACATTTATAACATCAGCTGGCCAAGTATAACATCAGCCAGCCATTCGGGGCTACAATGGTTCGATGGGCAGGGGACAGGACTGGCAAGCCACCCACCCCTCCCCCACCTCGGGTGACGTGACCCGATGACGTGGGCAGAGCGGGAGCGCGAAGGGAAGGCTTTGGAGAAGAAGGTTCGAGAGAGAGGGGAGCATTTTACTTTGTGTGGTGCCGGTGTGGAGGTTGGTGCTGGTGTGTGTCAGGATGTGGCTGTGCTTCCCTTTACCTAAAAGGAGGATTTTTCTATTATATCGAACTGAAGGAGTGTGAAGCGGTGGATGGAGGAGAAGATAACAAGGGCTGTGTTCCCTGCTCTCCTTACTCCTGGGCGCCCGCGGTGCCTTCGACACGCGGCTTTGGCCGCCATTATCTTTCCGGGCTTCCCGCCTGTGTGGCTTCAGGCTTCAACAACTGCTGATCTTCCACGGGATCCATTTTGGTCCAGCTAAGTGCCGGAGCATCACTGTTATTTTCTTACCTCATCCTGTGTGAGTTTTTGTGTCTGTGTGGAGGATCCTCGCCTTAGCATTTTTACCTCAGCATTTATTTTCTTTATTCTCATTCCGCTCCTTATTTTCTTGTAAATAATTCTTGCTACCTTTTTGTTGTATCGTTCTTTGTGGATTTCGTTAATAAACCTGTGTGTTCACAAGAATAAACGCTTTGTGGTTCTTCAGTCCCGCGCGCATCAATAACCGCCATAATTGGAGATCGCCTCGGGAGTTAAAGCTGGTTCAGCTCATCCGTCCAAGGCTTGGTGGTGACCAGCGGCGGACAGGACACTATCATTGACAGCAGGAGAAAGAGTTTGTTCGCTACACTAAAGAAAGATATAATATTACTCTATTGGCTGCTGCAACATTGTCTTTGTGAAGAACGAATGCTATGTAAGGAAAGGTATATGCAGGAAAAGTATGCCAGGTTCAATTATACAGACAATTTTCCAACACAAAAATGGACAACCTTTCCTAAAAGACGAAAGCTCCTTCAGCAGAAGAATAAACCCACAAACTACAAAAGAAGTGTCTCATACACACCAACCAGCAGTGGGGAATTTAAGTAAATAGATCAGACTTTTATACAAAGGTTAGCAGAAAAAACATTCAAAGATGTTCAAACGAATGAAGGCACCAGTGAGTACTATTACTGCCATATAGAGACATGGATGAAGACCATCGATTTAAAAACAATATGCATATTCTCGAGTACAAGCAGTAATTTACATATAATTATTTTTAAATAATTTATAAGAAAAAAATAATGATAAGAAAAAAACTGCAGATTTTTTTCACCCTTTGGGGCTTCTCCACTTGGAAGTAGCTGTAAAGCCAAACTCCAAATGCAGAAATAACTAGAACGGCACTCGGTAGAGAGCGTACCTTCACCAGGCTGAACAGTTACGTTTTGTGTCCCACTGATAGGCCGGATCTGGATTCAGACCAGTACTTTTTAGCTCTTTAAGGCTACTTTTTAGCTCTTTCACGAGCCTCGATCATGAAAAAAAAAGAAAAAAAAAGACCAGAACCAAAATCTAATAGGCTTGTTATTGTCACTTAATCAAATCTTCCACCAAGTTTGTCCCAATCTAGCCACAACTTTTTGAAATATCGTGGTATATATATAGTTTTTGGTTCTATCAAATTCTCAATGGTGAAGAATCACGAAAAAAATTCTGTGATCCACATCTGGATCATTACCAAAATCATATCATTTAGTCATTGTCACACACCCAACCTCTCCACCAAATTTCATCCAAATCCATCCACAACTTTTTGAGATATCCTGTTCACAACCAGCCAAACAGAAAGGGGTGAAAACGTAACAGCCACCCACCAAACAACTGGAGAGTTCATAGAACAACTTACCCCACACAGTGTCCAGGTACAACAAGGAAGGCAGTTTGTTTTGGCTGGATTAACTAGGATATAAAATATATCAGGTAGAGTTTCAATAATTGCTGCAAATACAAACTCCCTCACTCTCTTCAATCCCACTACTCCCTCCAGGTCTTTAAAATAGCTGTACACCACCATCTCTTATCTTCCCCCATCCAAAACCTTGATCTCTTCTACCCCCGTTAATTCACCCCAAATCCACTTTTTTTTTTTAAATACCGACTTTTTTTCTTTCCTGGAAGTTCCAGCAGTGCCCATGTGTTTTATACTCCCTCCCCCACCCCCCGGCTTCCCATGCCTCCTCCCCCCAAGCCCTCTCCCTCCCACAGATCTTCCGTGGTCCCTGTTCTCTGCTGTTATACTTGTGTGCTTCCCTCTCTCCCCATCTTGTCTCCCACTCCCTTTTTTGTATGTTTTGTGTGTCCGTTTGTTTTATTTGTCATTGATGTTAGCTCTTACACGAGCCTCGATCTTGTATACAATGAAAAAACAAATCTTTATACAAATCACCAGCTGCTTATAGGTGTGTGGATAACTATACACATGCAGGTTGAGAGGGTCCACCTCAAGTTTGATTATTGTGGCAAAATCCAAATGCTAATACAGTAGAATCTTACTATAATTCACCAAATGTCTGTCTGTCCATTCGAAGGTACCGTAAAAACGGCTGAACCGATCGTAACGATATTTTGGGTGGGTAATTCTGGGACCCCGTGGAGTAAAATAGGCGATATTGTTTTTCCAATTTTTCCAATTTTCCAATTTTTCAGTTTTTCCAAACACGATGGAATAATATTTACCGATATGAACAGTGATGTGGCTTTTGTTGAAATTCTACAAATACTGTTTATTCCACGTACCAGGAGAGAGCAGATCGACTCCTGACTAACTCTTCCTATATAAACGTGCGGCTCCGAAGTAACATGGCAGCGTGTGCAAAGCGACTGAGAAACAGGTGTAGCGGCCGCTTCCGTGTTACAGATTCGGCGCGCACTCTTCACACATAAACGTGGGACTGAGAAAGACGTGTAGCGGCCGCTTCCGTTTTGCAGAATTCAATCTTTTTTTCAAAATGGGCGCCATGTACTGTTTAGATTTTGATGATTTGCTTGTGATATGATTCAACGGGTGTTTATATGAATCATTTAAAATAAAAAAAACCCTTCAATTTCTGATATTTTGCCTTTTCATTTGGGCCTCCCAATTGAAGCCCCGTCCGTAGGGTGGGTACCGTTGCTAGTTGTATTAATTTTCTGTCTTCCACACAATTGTTTCAAATTTCTTAAATTATCTCAAATATACATTTTCACAATATTACTCAAATTCCAAGCATTGTTGCACAGCATGTTGATAAGTAGGCTTGAGTAGAGGAATGTCTCAGCGCTACGCAGTGGCTGACATTATGATACTCCCTTACCCAAGTTTGGTTGGAAGACTTGACGAAGAGGTTTGGATTCGGATTGGAATCAAACAAGCCAAGATGCAGTAGGCTCTTCCACACTGCATTAGTCCCCTGATAAAACACCAGGAAGACACACAAGCACAAACATAATTGTATCCTCCTCATCATTAGGTACTCAGCCTTTAAAGTAGTTTCCTCATTCTTGATCAGGAGGGATAAACTTCCTTCAAAATGCAGTAAAGTGGCTTCTTAACGTTACAAGCAATTCAAATGCATGCAAACATATTAGATTTATTTCAACACTGGCAATGGAATAATTTAGTGTTTTGGGGGAAAACATAAAAATTGCAGAAAATGCTATTTTTCAATATACGTGCATATACATGTATGTATGTATGTATGTATGTATGTATGTATGTATGTACAGTATATGTGTGTATATATATATATATATATATATATATATATATATATATATATATATATATATATATATATATATATATATAAATAAATATATATACTGCATATACACTACCGGTCAAAAGTTTTAGAATACCTCAATTTTCCAGTTTTTATTGAAATTTATGCAGTTTAATGTCTCAATGTACTCTGAAATTAAGCATAGAACAAATAAACAATTGGAGATAAAAAAAGAAATCATAGAATCATTTTGTTTAACAAAATTTTAATTTTAATGTTTGACACAGGAAAGTGGCCACCTTTTGCAGATATAACCGCCGAACACACTCGTGGCATTCTTTCAATGGAAATCAAATATTGTTCGGGAAGTTCTTCCCAACACTGTTGCAGAAGTTCCCACAAATGTGTTGCACTTGTAGGTTGCTTTGCTTTCACCCTGCTGTCCAGTTCATCCCAAACCAGCTCGATGGGGTTTAAGTCTGGAGACTGTGCTGGCCATTCCATGATTTGAAGCCTACCGTCTTGTTCTTTTCCCTCGAAGGTAGTTTTGACATAGCCTGGAGGTGTGTTTAGGGTCATTATCTTGCTGTGGGATGAGCCCCTGACCAACTTGGCATATACCAGAGGGTATTGCATGGCGCTGCAAAATGCTGGGGTAGCCCTTTTGGTTCAGGGTGCCAGTCACTCTGTGCAAGTCGCCGACTCTGGATCCAGCAAAAGAGCCCCAGACCATCAGGCCTCTCCTCCATGTTTGACAGTTGATGTCACACATTGAGGAACCATCCTTTAGCCTACTCAACGGCGTACAAAAACCCTGTGTGATGAACCAAAGATTTCAAATTTTGATTCATTGGCCCTTAAGACCTTCTTCCAGTCCTCAGTAGTCCACTGGTGGTGCTTCATGGCCCAGGCAAGGCTCTTTTTCTTATTTTGCCATCTTAGCAATGGCTTTCGTACTGCCACTCGACCTGTCAAACCTGCACCTCGAAGTCTTCTCTTCACAGTTGAAATTGAGACTTGCTTACTTCGACCAGTGTTAAGCTGTGCTTGAAGCTGTTGTCCTGTGAGCTGCCTACCACGCAATCTGTTGACTCTCAGAAACTTGTCTTCTGATTCTGTTGTGTCTTTGGGTCTGCCAGATCTCTTCCTCTCAGAGTTTCCTCCAGTTTCCAACATACTACTTCCTGCAGTGCAATAACAGTCTGTTCCAATACTGCTTTTATACAGACATGGAGTTTGTAATTAAGTAATCAGCAGAGGTTGGGACACCTGTAGGAATTGTTTGCATCAACTGTCAAGGCGTAATTTACTTACATTGCTGCAGAACATCTGTAAGTTGTTAACCCATTACTTATTCCCTGAAGAAGGCCTTTTTTTTTTTTACAATATAACTGTGCAATTTACATTATTTTCCCATTTTTGATAACCTAAACTTTTTTTTTACCTCGGGCAGTTTACTGCTTACCTTTGTACCATTTCAGGTTATTCACTGGACATGAAACTGCGTAAATTTCAGTAAAACTGGAAAAATTGAGGTGTTCTAAAACTTTTGACCAGTAGTGTATATATATGTACATATATATATATATATATATGTACATATATATATACATATATATTATATATATATATATGTATATTGTATATATATATATATAGGTATATATATATATATATATATATATATATATATATATATATATATATATATATATATATATATATATATGTATATTGTATATATGTATATGTATATATATATATATATATATATATATATATATATATATATATATGTATGTATGTACATATACATATATATATATATATATATATATATATATATATATATATATATATATATATGTATGTATGTACATATACATATATATATATATATATATATATATATATATATATATATATATATATATATATATATATATATCCAAATATATGTGCAGTTCTCCAGCTTTCAATGAGCGCAAGTAATGACGTCACTGCCATGTACATACACTCTGCCTGTCAAGCTCTCAAGAGAACCCTCTGACAGAGGAGAATTTTGATCTTAGTTCAGATACTGTCATAAGTGTATGTAAAACTCACAGTTACCGACCTGGTTTCGCCCTTTTGGGGCTCATCAGGGCAACGCAGTGAGTACTGCATACACTTATGACTCTGAAAACCTTTCGGGCATACACTTATGACTCTGAAAACCTTTCGGTTATATACCAGTCACTATGCGATTTCATACCATCAGTGGTGAACCGCCATTAAGGTATCCCATCCAGCTATGCTGTACCTTAATGGGAGCGATAAGTGCCATCTGCCACATGGCACATTACCTCTGGTATCCACTCATTATATGGAATCCCCTGGATGCAGCCGGGAGCAAACCAATCCAAATATATGTGCAGTTCTCCAGCTTTCAATGAGCGCAAGTAATGATGTCACTGCCATGTACATACGCTCTGCCTGTCAAGCTCTCAAGAGAACCCTCTGACAGAGCAGAATTTTGATCTTAGTTCAGATACTGTCATAAGTGTATGTAAAACTCACAGTTGCCGACCTGGTTTCGCCCTTTTGGGGCTCATCAGGGCAACGCAGTGAGTACTGCACACACTTATGACTCTGAAAACCTTTCGGTTATATACCAGTCACTATGCGATTTCATACCATCAGTGGTGAACCGCCATTAAGGTATCCCATCCAGCTATGCTGTACCTTAATGGGAGCGATAAGTGCCATCTGCCACATGGCACATTACCTCTGGTATCCACTCATTATATGGAATCCCCTGGATGCAGCCGGGAGCAAACCAATCCAAATATATGTGCAGTTCTCCAGCTTTCAATGAGCGCAAGTAATGACGTCACTGCAATGTACATACGCTCTGCCTGTCAAGCTCTCAAGAGAACCCTCTGACAGAGCAGAATTTTGATCTTAGTTCAGATACTGTCATAAGTGTATGTAAAACTCACAGTTACCGACCTGGTTTCGCCCTTTTGGGGCTCAATCGGGGCAACGCAGTGAGTACTGCATACACTTATGACTGAAAACCTTTCGGTTATATACCAGTCACTATGCAATTTCATACCATCAGTGGTGACCGCCATTAAGGTATCCCATCCAGCTATGCTGTACCTTAATGGGAGCGATAAGTGCCATCTGCCACATGGCATTGTCATTACTTGCGCTCATTGAAAGCTGGAGATAATGTGGCAGATGGCACTTATCGCTCCCATTAAGGTACAGCATAGCTGGATGGGATACCTTAATGGCGGTTCACCACTGATGGTATGAAATCGCATAGTGACTGGTATATAACCGAAAGGTTTTCAGAGTCATAAGTGTATGCAGTACTCACTGCGTTGCCCTGATGAGCCCCAAAAGGGCGAAACCAGGTCGGTAACTGTGAGTTTTACATACACTTATGACAGTATCTGAACTAAGATCAAAATTCTGCTCTGTCAGAGGGTTCTCTTGAGAGCTTGACAGGCAGAGCGTATGTACATGGCAGTGACGTCATTACTTGCGCTCATTGAAAGCTGGAGAACTGCACATATATTTGGATTGGTTTGCTCGCGGCTGCATCCAGGGGATTCCATATAATGAGTGGATACCAGAGGTAATGTGCCATGTGGCAGATGGCACTTATCGCTCCCATTAAGGTACAGCATAGCTGGATGGGATACCTTAATGGCGGTTCACCACTGATGGTATGAAATCGCATAGTGACTGGTATATAACCGAAAGGTTTTCAGAGTCATAAGTGTATGCAGTACTCACTGCGTTGCCCTGATGAGCCCCAAAAGGGCGAAACCAGGTCGGTAACTGTGAGTTTTACATACACTTATGACAGTATCTGAACTAAGATCAAAATTCTGCTCTGTCAGAGGGTTCTCTTGAGAGCTTGACAGGCAGAGCGTATGTACATGGCAGTGACGTCATTACTTGCGCTCATTGAAAGCTGGAGAACTGCACATATATTTGGATTGGTTTGCTCCCGGCTGCATCCAGGGGATTCCATATAATGAGTGGATACCAGAGGTAATGTGCCATGTGGCAGATGGCACTTATCGCTCCCATTAAGGTACAGCATAGCTGGATGGGATACCTTAATGGCGGTTCACCACTGATGGTATGAAATCGCATAGTGACTGGTATATAACCGAAAGGTTTTCAGAGTCATAAGTGTATGCAGTACTCACTGCGTTGCCCTGATGAGCCCCAAAAGGGCGAAACCAGGTCGGTAACTGTGAGTTTTACATACACTTATGACAGTATCTGAACTAAGATCAAAATTCTGCTTTGTCAGAGGGTTCTCTTGAGAGCTTGACAGGCAGAGCGTATGTACATGGCAGTGACGTCATTACTTGCGCTCATTGAAAGCTGGAGAACTGCACATATATTTGGATTGGTTTGCTCCCAGCTGCATCCAGGGGATTCCATATAATGAGTGGATACCAGAGGTAATGTGCCATGTGGCAGATGGCACTTATCGCTCCCATTAAGGTACAGCATAGCTGGATGGGATACCTTAATGGCGGTTCACCACTGATGGTATGAAATCGCATAGTGACTGGTATATAACCGAAAGGTTTTCAGAGTCATAAGTGTATGCAGTACTCACTGCGTTGCCCTGATGAGCCCCAAAAGGGCGAAACCAGGTCGGTAACTGTGAGTTTTACATACACTTATGACAGTATCTGAACTAAGATCAAAATTCTGCTCTGTCAGAGGGTTCTCTTGAGAGCTTGACAGGCAGAGCGTATGTACATGGCAGTGACGTCATTACTTGCGCTCATTGAAAGCTGGAGAACTGCACATATATTTGGATTGGTTTGCTCGCGGCTGCATCCAGGGGATTCCATATAATGAGTGGATACCAGAGGTAATGTGCCATGTGGCAGATGGCACTTATCGCTCCCATTAAGGTACAGCATAGCTGGATGGGATACCTTAATGGCGGTTCACCACTGATGGTATGAAATCGCATAGTGACTGGTATATAACCGAAAGGTTTTCAGAGTCATAAGTGTATGCAGTACTCACTGCGTTGCCCTGATGAGCCCCAAAAGGGCGAAACCAGGTCGGTAACTGTGAGTTTTACATACACTTATGACAGTATCTGAACTAAGATCAAAATTCTGCTCTGTCAGAGGGTTCTCTTGAGAGCTTGACAGGCAGAGCGTATGTACATGGCAGTGACGTCATTACTTGCGCTCATTGAAAGCTGGAGAACTGCACATATATTTGGATTGGTTTGCTCCCGGCTGCATCCAGGGGATTCCATATAATGAGTGGATACCAGAGGTAATGTGCCATGTGGCAGATGGCACTTATCGCTCCCATTAAGGTACAGCATAGCTGGATGGGATACCTTAATGGCGGTTCACCACTGATGGTATGAAATCGCATAGTGACTGGTATATAACCGAAAGGTTTTCAGAGTCATAAGTGTATGCAGTACTCACTGCGTTGCCCTGATGAGCCCCAAAAGGGCGAAACCAGGTCGGTAACTGTGAGTTTTACATACACTTATGACAGTATCTGAACTAAGATCAAAATTCTGCTTTGTCAGAGGGTTCTCTTGAGAGCTTGACAGGCAGAGCGTATGTACATGGCAGTGACGTCATTACTTGCGCTCATTGAAAGCTGGAGAACTGCACATATATTTGGATTGGTTTGCTCCCAGCTGCATCCAGGGGATTCCATATAATGAGTGGATACCAGAGGTAATGTGCCATGTGGCAGATGGCACTTATCGCTCCCATTAAGGTACAGCATAGCTGGATGGGATACCTTAATGGCGGTTCACCACTGATGGTATGAAATCGCATAGTGACTGGTATAAAACCGAAAGGTTTTCAGAGTCATAAGTGTATGCAGTACTCACTGCGTTGCCCCGATGAGCCCCAAAAGGGCGAAACCAGGTCGGTAACTGTGAGTTTTACATACACTTATGACAGTATCTGAACTAAGATCAAAATTCTGCTTTGTCAGAGGGTTCTCTTGAGAGCTTGACAGGCAGAGCGTATGTACATGGCAGTGACGGCATTACTTGCGCTCATTCAAAGCTGGAGAACTGCACATATATTTGGATTGGTTTGCTCCCGGCTGCATCCAGGGGATTCCATATAATGAGTGGATACCAGAGGTAATGTGCCATGTGGCAGATGGCACTTATCGCTCCCATTAAGGTACAGCATAGCTGGATGGGATACCTTAATGGCGGTTCACCACTGATGGTATGAAATCGCATAGTGACTGGTATATAACCGAAAGGTTTTCAGAGTCATAAGTGTATGCAGTACTCACTGCGTTGCCCTGATGAGCCCCAAAAGGGCGAAACCAGGTCGGTAACTGTGAGTTTTACATACACTTATGACAGTATCTGAACTAAGATCAAAATTCTGCTCTGTCAGAGGGTTCTCTTGAGAGCTTGACAGGCAGAGCATATGTACATGGCAGTGACGTCATTACTTGCGCTCATTGAAAGCTGGAGAACTGCACATATATTTTTGGTTTGCTCCCGGCTGCATCCAGGGGATTCCATATAATGAGTGGATACCAGAGGTAATGTGCCATCTGGCAGATGGCACTTATCGCTCCCATTAAGGACAGCATAGCTGGATGGGATACCCTAATGGCGGTTCACCACTGATGGTATGAAATCGCAGAGTGACTGGTATATAACCGAAAGGTTTTCAGAGTCATAAGTGTATGCAGTACTCACTGCGTTGCCCTGATGAGCCCCAAAAGGGCGAAACCAGGTCGGTAACTGTGAGTTTTACATACACTTATGACAGTATCTGAACTAAGATCAAAATTCTGCTCTGCCAGAGGGTTCTCTTGAGAGCTTGACAGGCAGAGCGTATGTACATGGCAGTGACGTCATTACTTGCGCTCATTGAAAGCTGGAGAACTGCACATATATTTGGATTGGTTTGCTCCCGGCTGCATCCAGGGGATTCCATATAATGAGTGGATACCAGAGGTAATGTGCCATGTGGCAGATGGCACTTATCGCTCCCATTAAGGTACAGCACAGCTGGATGGGATACCTTAATGGCGGTTCACCACTGATGGTATGAAATCGCATAGTGACTGATATATATATATATATATATATATATATATATATATAGATATATAGATATATATATATATATATATATATATATATATATATATATATATATATATATATATATATATATATATATATATATATATATATATATATATATATATATATATATATATATATATATATATATATATATATATATATATATATATATATATATATATATATATATATATATATACAGATGCGCAGATACAGATATATACAGAGATGCGCCCCCAGCTTGAGACGACAAGACGCCACCAGCCACCTCGAGCGCTGTGCTGTGACTGTGAGATGCGCCTCAGCCACGAACAAAGGAACCCGACGCCACCTCGAGCGCTGTGAGACCTCTCCCCGCATCTCTGGACTGGGCCGCGCAATTCTGTCCTCGAGCCAGGTGCACCTGAGCCATCGACTGCCGCTTTCCTTGCCATCACCACCCTGTGTGAGTCCGTCTTGTCCTGTTTATCTGTGGTCTGTCGGGGTTACTATAAGACCGTGATTAAGTGCCCACCTTACTGTGCTGTCTCTCTGGTCCCTGTAATCTGACCTTCCGTAAATCCCATAATAGAACCTCCTCCGGAGGCCTTGAGAACTGAACCCTTGGTGTCGTATCCTTGTTGTAATCCCAGCCGTTGTGTCCTTTCCCTTAATTGATCTAGCATAGCGCGATTAGTCAATGTCCGGGTATAATCGGGTAACCTGTTGCAGACGTGGTCATACCAAACCGCTCGGTAAATCACCATCCAAGACCGCGCCTGTAACAATTGCGGCCAAGCACCACCCATTGATGGACCTCTGGGTCAACGTGGCACCTATGCCAAGCAGGTGAACCACTAATAGTTGGCCCCTGATGGCCACAATAAAGAAATGGACGCGGTTGGCGCCTTTCTTTATTTTTGAAAGCGGCAAGAAGGCCAAGTGCACCACAGGAAGAGCAAGAGACACCTGCAGGGTTAGGGGTTGTCGTTTTTATTTTAACGAACAATGGTGGTGCACCGGATGGTGCTGACTGTGTGATGGGGTGGTGCTTTTGGTGCTGGGAAGGGGTGCTCTGCACATTATTAAAGGCCGTAGGCCACAGAGCACTCGTGGGTTGGTGTATCGATGCTAGCATGCGTGCTCTCTCTATGCATAACATCTGCATGTGTTCCTCCAAAAACAGGTCCTGGATCGTAGTGTAAAT